>NC_069501.1:652003555-652006055 GCF_027579735.1 Bombina bombina | reverse complement strand
TACTGGTCGCTGGAAGTTCAACATGGCACCTCATGGCAAAGAACTCTCTGAGGATCTGATAAAGGAAAAGTTGCTCTACATAAACATGGCCTAGGCTATAAGAAGATTGGCAAGACCCTGAAAGTGAGCTGCAGCATGGTGGGCAAGACCATACAGTGGTTTCACAGGTCAGGTTCCACTCAGAACAGGCCTCGCCATGGTCGACTAAAGAAGTAGAGTGCACATGCTCAGGGTCATATCCAGAGGTTGTTTTTGGGAAATAGACATATGAGTGCTGCCAGCATTGCTGCAGAGGTTGAAGGGGTGGGGGGTCAGCCTGTCAGTGCTCAGACCATACGCCGCACACTGCATCAACCTGGTCTGCATGGCTGTCATCCCACAAGGAAGCCTCTTCTAAAGATGGTGCACAAGAAAGCCCGCAAACAGTTAGCTGAAGACAAGCAGACTAAGGACATGGATTACTGGAACCATGTCCTGTGGTCCGATGAGACCAAGTTAAACTTATTTGGTTTAGATGGTGTTAAGCGTGTGTGGCGGCAACCAGATGAGGAGTACAAAGACAAGTGTGTCTTGCTTACAGTCAAGCATGGTGGTGGGAGTGTCATGGTCTGGGCCTGCATGAGTGCTGTCAGCACTGGGTAAGCTACAGTTAATTGAGGGAACCATGAATGCCAACATGTACTGTGACATACTGAAGCAGAGCATGATCCCCTCCCTTCAGAGACTGGGCCACAGGGCAGTATTTCAACATGATAACAACCCCAAACACACCTCCACTGCCTTGCTAAAGAAGCTAAGGGTAAAGGTGATGGACTGGCTAAGCATGTCTCCAGACCTAAACCCTATTGAGCATCTGTGGGGCATCCTCAAGCGGAAGGTGGGGGAGCGCAAGGTCTCTAACATCCACCAGCTCCATGATGTCATCATGGAGCTGTGGAAGAGGACTTCAGTGGCAACCTGTGAAGCTCTGGTGAACTCCATGCCCAAGAGGGTTAAGACAGTGCTGAAAAATAATGGTGGCCACACAAAATATTGACACTTTGGGCCCAATTTAGACTTTTCCACTTAGGGGTGTACTCACTTTTGTTTCCAATGGTTTAGACATTAATGGCTGTGTGTTGAGTTATTTTGAGGGGACAGCAAATTTACACTGTTATACAGGCTGTACACTCACTACTTTACATTGTAGCAAAGTGTCATTTCTTCAGTGTTGTCACATGAAAAGATATAATAAAATATTTACAAAAATGTGAGGGGTGTACTCACTTTTGTGAGATACTGTGTGTGTGTATATATATATATATATATATATATATATATATAAAAAGTATATAAACAGCGCTGTATACAGCAAATATAAACTAGAAATACACAATGTGTAGAAAAAAAACACTTTATTTTACTGACAGACCATGTCTTAGAACATTTAAAAAGGTATAACATATACCTATTCACAAAACAATAGTATTAAATGTTGCTATTGTATATAGTCCTAAAACATAGGTTAAAAAAAAATATATATATATATATATATATATATATATATATATATACACACACACACATACATGCATACAAACACACCTTCTTCTACGTTGAGTGTTTATATCCTCTTGTTATGAACAGTGTTAAATTGAGATTATCAAGCTGTGTCTGCTCTTCTGGAACACATCCCCAACTTGGTCAATCACTTTTATATTTGATGGAAGGGTCTGTGGCTTCTCTCTTAAAGTGAATATCTGTGGGGAGGTCCCAAATGAAATAGTGGAGTAAATGGGAATCTGTTGAGGCTTGAAGGGAATATGGCCAAGAGTGCTGTTAAGGTTTATGAGAAAGTCCCTCTTTAGATGCTTGTGGTAGACCAAAGCAGAGTGAACTCTTTAGCATGGTTGATGGTCAATAGTGAGGTCACACATGTCTGGATTCCTTCCAAATAGGTAGTATTTATTCTCACTGATAATCAGTTCCTCTATAAGATTGTCTCCTTTGACAACATCAAGGCGGATGATTTCCTGCCCTGCTCAGACACTCAAATATATATTTTTTAGAGTTTGAATTCACTGCAGGCTCATTAACATATAAAGGTCCCTATGGGGTGTCATTTGAAGTGTTTACATCATAAGACTATATGGTTTCTCTTTTACATTGAGGACTGCCAGTGATTCATTCAGGGGAAGATTTCTTATGTGCTGTAACAGAACATTTCATGGACTGAATGCCATTTCTGTAGCCTCCTTTTCTGTGTACATTGTGATTTAATTACTTAAATCTTTTATTTTCATGTTTATCTACATTTATTTTGCACATTGTAATTTTATGTAACAAACAATAATTGACATATAACCATAGAAATGTTAGACACATTTTAAGCTAACACAAATTTTGAATCTAAACATAAATTTTGTTGCTTCACCGTCCAAACTCAATTATCAAAATATTTAAAGAGACATTTTAGTCAAAATTAAAACTTCAGATAGGGCATGCAATTTTAAACAACTTT
>NC_069501.1:651926055-651998555 GCF_027579735.1 Bombina bombina | reverse complement strand
AAGGTTTATCTAGGCAGCAGAGAACCTAGATTCTAGCTGTTGATTGGTGGCTGCATATATATTTTTTTAACATATTTAAATAGTGTTCTTTCATATGAATAATTTTTAATTATTTTAGAGTTTAATGTCCCTCTAAATGTCTGTTTAGTTACATGGGTAAAAAAAATAGAAATCTTTGTTAATTTACTATATATGACAAAAATTAAAGATGCAATTTAAATATTTATTTTATATTTATACAAATATATATATATATATATATATATATATATATATATATATATTAACCTAAAAAGCATCTCCTTTTATTATTAATGGCAAATGACTCCATGCTTCTGAGAACAGATTGTGTATGTACACCCCTTTCTGTCACCAACAACACAAACACCTAACAAGAGGATAATCACAAAGGGGTTAATGCAAAATCTCCTGAACTGACAAAGTGGCATTTAAAAAACCCTTAAAATCTCTGAAGTCTTTCCTAGCCTGGTCACAGAATGATCAATCAACACAGTCATCCCTGTTCGAGGGCCTTACTGCAGTGCATCCTTGATTTCTTTGTCTTTCTGGATGTAGTTGTGACTGCACATGTATTATTGTTTTTTTCTGATGGATTCAGTTCCATTAGCACAAAAACACAACTTTAGAGACTTTAAAACCATTACCTATTTTTAAATACAAACTAAACGTATACCCTCTTGTAATGTATTTGTACTGTTTATTGTATTGTAATGGTGGCATGTTGCTTATATGGTAGATGCTAAAAAAATAGCATTATTGCCCCTCATTATACCAGTAAATAGCATGAATGCTTCGGGTAAATATTACACTTTTATTAAATGTCACATCAGCTTGTTCCATTAACACTTTTTAAAACATTTTTTGTATATTCTTTATCTCCATGTAGTCCTAACCCTTTCTACAAGTAAATATTTTAAATAGCTTCTTTTGTTATAGTGACAATTCCAGTTTGGTCAGATTTAACCCTAAACTGACCAACATTCCTTATAAGAAATAGCAGAGCCATCTGTTGACAGTGTCTGTAGGTTTTGGTAGAAGGAGATAATTTCCAACTGTTTCTGTCTAGACTAGAAAATATACATAGTGGAAATTCGATAGCTTGGGTTCCTTATTTTTTGGTTTAAGAATTATAGTACTTTTGAGAAATCTGTTTCAGTGTTAATACAGTTCTAAACTTAACAGCAGCCCTTCAAACCATTGCACAGATAGATCAAATATTTTGTATAATCCTACACAATTCAACATAATAAAGCACCCGTAGGCACAGGTAAACAGATACAACTGCATAAGGCTATAGTAGAACATCTCAGATAATTAAATACATGAATGCATATTTGTACCACTGGCTTGTTTTGTGCAGGGCTAGAGCCTAAAGGGACAATAGTTACAACAAATTCTGTTGTTTTGCTACAGAATCACACATCAGCCAAGTCTAAACAAATTTAAAACAAACTAATATATTTTTGCTGTAATTATTTTTCAATAGCTAAACTCCACCCCCTGCTTGCCTCATTTTGAGGAGCCAATCTGAGTCTGCAGCTGACAAGGACAGTCACGGTTATATTGTTACTATAGAGTGCATTGTTATGTAGTTCTCAGCTGGCAAACCCAACTATAGAAATACAAGTAGTAGTTGAAAAGTCTGCAGTGTGCTTCTTTTAGTTATGAGAATAATAAAATCCATAATTTTCAGAGCTAAAGTACATAAAAATGGCCCAATATAAATAACAAAAAGTATATTGCACAGCTGTTTTACTGTGCATAACTAAACATTTTATATTAAAATCTCAATAAATGCTTTTAACAAGATTAGTTTGTGTATGCACATCTCTAAGTGGGATGGTGATACTCAGACTAGTCTAGAGACTGCTTTTTGTATAAAGTTCAGGTGTGTTAAAGAAGCCATTATGCTCATAAGCAACTCTGTAACATGAACCCTTATTCAACTCTTGCAGCCCACATAGCCACAAAAATAAAAATGATATAGACCTTAGTACATTTTATGATTCCTTCAATCCCTTCTGTTGTTTTCTAGCCTTTGTAGCCCTCTCTATAACCAGTAAATAGAATCTGCCCACAACACAGTTGCTGTTGCCACCCTACACTGCTCCAAATGTGCATAGTCTCAAGTTGGCATTCAAAACTCTCTTACTACCTCCAATGATTTATTGCACAATCAAAAGTTGTTGGAGAAAATCAAACACCCAAGCTCAGTCAGTAGAGCATAAATCCCTAGTGAGGTGCGCTTATGTAAAGCGAAGAGACCGCAGGTGGATCTTGAGAACTCAGGCAGCACTTCCAATACAAAATGACGTGATAAGAAATCCTGTTGAAGACAGAAAAAGAGAGAGGCGCCTCTCTCTTTTTCTGTCTTCAACAGGATTTCTTAAAACACCCAAGCTGTTGTTTAGAGAGCTCTTAATTTCACCTCTATTGATTAGTTAACAACCCTTAATCATTGCTTCATTGGCACAATATCTCTACAAGAATATCCATGTTATATATATATTGCCCCAGCAGATCATTAGCAGGTTTCATCCTTGGCCGCTGCTTTGTCCATTACTGCGTAGAGGCTAGTATTATATCTGATGTAATATATGTTATTGTTTAGTAATTAATAGTAATTTTTAATTAACGTGGTTAAATCTAGTTAATAGTGGACCATGAGCAGAAAACCAACAATTTTATAAATAATATAAATGTTATTCTACAAGAAAATCATAAATATTGAAAAAAATACCATCCCATAATCTAACCTATGACAAACATACAAAGCAAAAAAAAAAAAAGAGAGAAATTCCAGTTGGGTGTTTGCAGCTGAAGGGAAAAATTACTTTGACACTGAGTTGTTTAAAATGTATAATAAAAATAAGAATCCAAGCAAAGGCACAAATCACTTACTTTGATAAGTAATTGCTTTTAAACAAAAACAGCATATGAGTTAAATATGGAATGTCCACAATGTCTAACAGCAAGTGGTTCTGACACTTTCCAAAAGATAGTTACTGCGATTGGTGCATAAGAATGTTTGCCAACGAGCCAGTCTCTGCAAGTGCAAATAGGACTATACATTATTTCACCAGATAAGAAACAAAGACCTTTTAACAGGTGTGGATTATCATTTGGCAGGCATATTTCAGGAATCACTGCTGTGCTTTATCCATTTTAAATGAATTGCTTAAAATCACTTGTTTGACTGCAGAGCAAACACAGCAATGAGGAGGCTGGGGTCATCGGGAAGATGGAGCTGGGCCGTCTGAGGCATAACTAGGTGATTTGGATGTGGATAGACTGAGAAGCACAGTGGAGGAGAGGGGCAATTTTCACTCCCCCTCCATCAGCCCAACAAGCAATGACAGCACAAATGAAAACATTGAGGCTGTATTTGTACCCCCATGCACCAAAATAGAACTACCACAGCAATCATTAGGAAAGAATTATGTCTCAACTCCACTTTTTTTCTCTCTCAAAATAAAACGTTTTAATGATTCAGATAGGGCATGCAGTTTTAAACAACTTTCCAATTTACTGTTATCGTCAAATTTGCTTTGTTCTCTTTGTATTCTTTGTTAAAAGCTAAATCTAGGTAGGCTCATATGCTAATTTCTAAGCCCTTGAAGGTCGCCCCTCATCTGCATTTTGACAATTTTTTGCAGCTAGGCAGCGCTAGTTCAGTTGTGCCATGTAATAACATTGTGTTCACTACTGTGGAGTTATTTATAAGCAAGCACTGAATGGCTAAAATACAAGTCTATCAAAAGAACTGAGATAAGGGGGCAGTCTGGTATCAACTCCACTTTTTAAGACTCTTATGTGCTTACATGAATTATTTTTTAATTAAAAAGGGAAATTAAAAAAATCTTGCTTTTTTTTCTTTTTGTAAAGTTGTGCTTTATACGACACTCAAAAAGTAAAATGTGAAATCTGGTTGAGATAATCTGCAGCAGTTTGAAAACCTAGATTACATATTTTGGCTTGTGTAGGGAGCATGGGACAAATCACATTTTTTTACACAAAAACAATGTAAAACATTTCAAGGAAACAGGAAGTAACGTGATCATTGATGAGATCATGTGACTTCAAACACTGGGATCGGATCATGGGGGACTACCTACGATGCTAGGCACATCCCTCAGTTGGATTTTACGTTTTGCAAAAGCAGGAGAGAGCAGTATGCCTGAAAAAAATAGGACATTCCATGCCGTCCTCATGCCGTCCTAATAATGTTAAAACCCAGTGCTTTTAGGAGGGCATGGGACATCCTAAAGGTGTCTAGGGGTTATAGTTTTAAAATCAAAAGTAGTCACAGTCACTGTTTTTTAGCTGTGTACACTCAGGTCAATATTTTTAGGCTTTTGAAATCTATGGTTGTTTGTTATGGGTGCGTTTTTGTGAGGGACTGTTAGTATATTGGATTTATTACATGTAGAGCACATATTGTTTATTCTATTTTGATGTTATACTCTTAGAGAAGTAAAGTGGGAAATATCTTTAAGAAACAAGATGTTCTTATTTTGGTTGAGAGCTTTTATGTACCTCATTTAAATAATCTTAAAAATTATTCTCTAAAAAGTACCCATTTTCAGTTGTTTTTAAATTGTTTTCATCACTTTCATGACCCTTTATATTTTGTGTTTTCTAGTAGAAGCTCAGTATGAAAAAATGTATTTACTTTACACATATTGTTCATACTACACATAAACAAGTGCTATCAGAAAATAACCATTGGCTAGAACAAATTTGCATCACTGTTTGATACAAAATACATGATTTGTCAAACACTGAAAATACATTGGCAAATATCTGTACATTTTAGATGTCTACCAATAGTGTTGGGAAAAAGAACATCTACCATATAACCCAGTAGCCTAATGTGCAGATATTACACAGTTTATCAGGAAACCCATAATTTACCCAATTCGTTGTTGTTCCAGGGTATCCACCTTCTCAGCTCTTTTGATAACCTCCAAGATAATGTCTATTTCCTTCTGTTCCAGACTTTGATTCTTCCTTTGTTTGTCTGTTTGAAAAGTATGAACAGACCATCCTGTATGCAACCTACAAGATAAAAAAAAAGTATTTTCTTGCTTTCTCTACCAACTAAGAGGTTATTAAGATATGCAACAGTTTGACATCACTTCTGCTTCCATCAGTGGCAGAGGAAAAGGGGAATTTGTGAAGTGTGAGACACAATGCATTAACAGCTGAAAGTCAGATTATGGGAAGAGTCTTTAAATTGTGACAGACCATAAGAGAAAGTGAGCTGGAGGAGTTTTAATTAAAAAAATAAGGTAAATGCATACAGAAAGAGAAGCAGTCTACAATGAATGAACAGCAGCTCAGTAGCTTGTTCTATCGTGAGTTTACACATAGGAGTAGCCTCATTTAGCTCAATTGTGCTATTCACAGAGAGAACTTTCCTGGAGTATATCAGTCTGATCCTGTCTAGCAACGTCAGTCCAACCCCAAAATACCAGGCAATCCTCCTCTGAACAAGGAACATGGAAACGTCAGACAAATGTGTTAGCCTTCTTGGGCCTCATCAGTGAAGTGCAGCCATATTCCTCTAAGCACACTGGGCAAGGAGTCCACTTCTGGTTTCCCCCCATCACCCTTAGGGAGACTTTCCCAGGGTTATAATACAAATGCATACAGAAAGAGAAGCAGTCTACTTGAAACGAACAACAGCTTGGTAGCGTGTGCTATGGCGAGTTACCACCTAGGAGCAACCTCTTTTAGCCAAATTGTGCTTTTCACAGAAGAGAACTTTCAGTCTGATCCCACCTAGCAAGGTCAGTCCAGATAAAAAACAAATACCAGGGAACCTCCCATGAACAAGGAACATGGCAACTCCAGGCAATTGTTTTAGCCTTCTTTGGGCCTCATCATTGAGGTGCTGTAAGACCTACGCTATACCTTTAAGGAAATTAGCTTCCCTCCTTTCTTCCGCTATTTATAGCCCCGCCTGATTTTCAGTCTTTGCTGGATTATTGAAGCTGTTAGCTTTACCTACCTTTGCTCCTCATCTATTTCAGCTATCTTTGTGGATTCTTCCGCTTATGGATTTCTTTCTTCAGTGTGTCTCCTCTTCACATCGGACACTCTGACAGCTGACGTCATCAGCTACGGATGGACTGTGTCTTTCTTCCTCTGCACACGCTGCCTCCATGCTCTGCAGCAGCGTCTCCTGATTACAACTCCACTGGAAGTCTGCAATTTCTCTGCTATACATTTGTCCTCTGGAAGGCTGATTGTTTCCTTACCAGCTAACGTTTATGGTACCAACTTAAGATGTATGTAGATATAGCGCCTGGACCCACTGTTACCTGTGGCTTTGAACAAAGGCTACCTAGCTAGCTAATGAATAAGACAATATTTATGTGGTATGTTCAAAGCGCCAAAAAGGCAAGGTATTCTGTATTAAAGGGACAGTCTAGGCCAAAAAAAACTTTCATGATTTAGATAGAGAATGTAATTTTAAACAATTTTCTAACTTACTTTTATCACCAATTTTGCTTTGTTCTCTTGGTATTCTTAGTTGAAAGCTTAACCTAGGAGGTTCATATGCTAATTTCTTAGACCTTGAAGGCCACCTCTTTTCAGAATGCATTTTAACAGTTTTTCACCACTAGAGGGTGTTTGTTCATGTATTTCATATAGATAACACTGTGCTCTTGCACGTGAAGTTATTTGGGAGCAGGCACTGATTGGCTAAGCTGCAAGTCTGTCAAAAGAACTGAAATAAGGGGGCAGTTTGCAGAGGCTTAGATGCAAGGTAATCACAGAGGTTAAAAGTATAATAATATAACTGTGTTGGTTATGCAAAAATGGGGAATGGGTAATAAATGGATTATCTATCTTTTAACAATAAATATTCTGGTGTAGACTGTCCCTTTAAATCTATGGCCTCTATTTAACAAAGTCTGCCGGACCTCACTGAATGCGGAGAGCAATACGCTCTCCGTATTCAGCATTGCACCAGCAAGCTCACAAGAGCAGCTGGTGCAACGCCGCCCCCTGCAGACTCGCGGCCAATGGGCCACTAGCAGGGAGGTGTCAATCAACCCTATCATACTCAATCTGGGTTGATTTCCGTCGATGTCTGTCCGCCTGCTTGGAGCAGGCGGACAGGTTATGGAGCAGCGGTCTTTGTGACCGCTGCTTCATAACTGCTGTTTCTGGCGAGTCTGAAGGCTCGCCAGAAACACATGCCCAGAAGCTCACTACGGAGCTTGTTAAATGGGCGCCTATGTCTCTGGTGTTGTGATAAAGAGCTAATCGCGAGTTCAGAGTGATTATAAAAGGAGATGAATAATTTATTACATATAATAATTTCCTTACAATATGTGGTGTGTGTCCATACTAGACTAATTAAAATGGATTATAAATATAAAACATAAAATATAAATAGTAAAACCAATTCAGCAGCTACTGCACAATGATAATGTTAAAACAATAACGCCTAGATTTAGAGTTTTGCGGCCAAAGGGGTGCATTAGCTACGCATGTTTTTTTTCCCCCCGCACCTTTTAAACAACGCTGGTATTTAGAGTTCTCTGAAGGGCTGAGCTAGGCTCCAAAAAGGGAGCATACAGGCATATTTACCACCACTGAAACTCTCAATACCAGCGTTGCTTACGGACGCGGCCAGCTTAAAAAATTCCCCCATAGGAAACAATGGGGCAGTTTGAGCTGAAAAAAAACCTAACACCTGCAAAAAAGCAGCGTTGAGCTCCTAAAGC
The DNA here is from genome assembly GCF_027579735.1 of Bombina bombina. NCBI lineage: Eukaryota > Metazoa > Chordata > Amphibia > Anura > Bombinatoridae > Bombina > Bombina bombina. The sequence continues at coordinate 651,990,792 of NC_069501.1, read as the reverse complement.
AGCCCCATTGTTTCCTATGGGGAAACACTTTTTAAGTCTGCACCTAACACCCTAACATGTACCCCGAGTCTAAACACCCCTAGCCTTATACTTATTAACCCCTAATCTGCCGCCCCCGCTATCGCTGACCCCTGCATATTATTTTTAACCCCTAATCTGCCGCTCCGTACACCGCCGCAACCTACGTTATCCCTATGTACCCCTAATCTGCTGCCCCTAACACCACCAACCCCTATATTATATTTATTAACCCCTAATCTGCCGCCCCCAATGTCGCCGCCACCTACCTACAATTATTAACCCCTAATCTGCCGACCGGACCTCACCACTACTCTAATAAATGTATTAACCCCTAAAGCTAAGTCTAACCCTAACCCTAACACCCCCCTAAGTTAAATATAATTTTATTCTAACAAAATAAAATAATTCTTATTAAATAAATTAATCCTATTTAAAGCTAAATACTAACCTGTAAAATAAACCCTAATATAGCTACAATATAAATAATAATTAAATTGTAGCTATTTTAGGATTAATATTTATTTTACAGGCAACTTTGTATTTATTTTAACTAGGTACAATAGCTATTAAATAGTTAATAACTATTTAATAGCTACCTAGTTAAAATAATTACAAAATAACCTGTGAAATAAATCCTAACCTAAGTTACAATTAAACCTAACACTACACTATCAATATATTAATTAAATAAACTACCTACAATTATCTACAATTAAATCAACTAAACTAAATTACAAAAAAAACAAACACTAAATTACAAAAAATAAAAAAAGAATTTTAAACTAATTACACCTACTCTAAGCCCCCTAAAAAAATAACAAAGCCCCCCAAAATAAAAAAAATGCCCTACCCTATTCTAAAATAAAAATGTAACAGCTATTTTACCTTACCAGCCCTTAAAAGGGCCTTTTGCGGGGCATGCCCCAAAGAAAACAGCTCTTTTGCATTTAAATAAACATACAATACCCCCCCAACATTACAACCCACCACCCACATACCCCTAATCTAACCCAAACCCCCCCTTAAAAAACCTAACACTAAGCCCCTGAAGATCTTCCTACCTTGTCTTCACCACGCCGGGTATCACCGATCCGTCCAGAAGAGGCTCCGAAGTCTTCATCCTATCCGGCAAGAAGAGGTCCAGAAGAGGCTCCGAAGTCTTCATCCTATCCGGCAAGAAGAGGAGATCCGGACCGGCAAACATTTTCATTCAAGCGGCATCTTCTATCTTCTTCCATCCGGGGCGCGGAGCGGGACCATCTTGAAGCAGCCGACGCGGATCCATCCTCTTCTAACGACGTCCTAAGTCCGAATGAAGGTTCCTTTAAATGACGTCATCCAAGATGGCATCCCTCGAATTCCGATTGGCTGATAGGATTCTATCAGCCAATCGGAATTAAGGTAGGAAAAATCTGATTGGCTGATTGAATCAGCCAATCAGATTCAAGTTCAATCCGATTGGCTGATCCAATCAGCCAATCAGATTGAGCTCGCATTCTATTGGCTGATCGGAACAGCAAATAGAATAGAATAGAAGATACCGCTTGGATGAAGATGTTTGCCGGTCCGGATCTCCTCTTCTTGCCGGATAGGATGAAAACTTTGGACCCTCTTCTGGACCTCTTCTTGCCGGATAGGATGAAGACTTTGGACCCTCTTCTGGACGGATCGGTGATACCCGGCGTGGTGAAGACAAGGTAGGAAGATCTTCAGGGGATTAGTGTTAGGTTTTTTTAAGGGGGGTTTGGGTTAGATTAGGGGTATGTGGGTGGTGGGTTGTAATGTTGGGGGGGTATTGTATGTTTTTTTACAGGCAAAAGAGCAGAATTCTTTGGGGCATGCCCCGCAAAAGGCCTTTTTAAGGGCTGGTAAGGTAAAAGAGCTGTAAAATATTTATTTTCGAATAGGGTAGGGCATTTTTTTATTTTGGGGGGCTTTGTTATTTTTTTAGGGGGCTTAGAGTAGGTGTAAGTACTTTAAAATTCTTGTAATCTTATTTTATTTTTTGTAATTTAGTGTTTGTTTTTTTGTAATTTAGTTTAGTTTATTTAATTGTAGATAATTGTAGATAGTTTATTTAATTAATTCATTTATTGATAGTGTAGTGTTGGGTTTAATTGTAACTTAGTTTAGGATTTATTTTACAGGTAATTTTGTAATTATTTTAACTAGGTAACTATTAAATAGTTATTAACTATTTAATAGCTATTGTACCTGGTTAAAAAAAAATACAAAGATGACTGTAAAATAAATATTAATCCTAAAATAGCTACAATATAATTATTTGTTATATTGTAGCTATATTAGGGTTTATTTTACAGGTAAGTATTTAGATTTAAATAGGAATAATTTATTTAATAAGATTTATTTTATTTCGTTAGATTTAAATTATATTTAATTTAGGGGGGGTGTTAGGGTTAGGGTTAGACTTAGCTTTAGGGGTTAATACATTTATTAGAGTAGCGGCGAGGTCCGGTCGGCAGATTAGGGGTTAATACTTGAAGTTAGGTGTCTGCGATGTTAGGGAGGGCAGATTAGGGGTTAATACTATTTATTATAGGGTTTGCGAGGTGGGAGTGAGGCGGATTAGGGGTTAATACATTTATTATAGTAGCGGTGAGGTCCGGTCAGCAGATTAGGGGTTAATAATTGTAGGTAGGTAGCAGCGACATTGGGGGGGCAGATTAGGGGGTAATAAATATTATGTAGGGGTCGGCGATGTTAGGGGCAGCAGATTAGGGGTACATAGGGATAATGTAGATTGCGGCGGTGTGTGCGGTCGGCAGATTAGGGGTTAAAAAAATTTAATAGAGTGGCGGCGATGTGGGGGGCCTGGGTTTAGGGGTGCATAAGTAGTTTATGGGTGTTAGTGTACTTTAGAGCACTGTAGTTAAGAGGTTTATGAACCAGCGTTAGCCCAGAAAGCTCTTAACTCCTGGCTTTTTTCTGCGGCTGGAGTCTTGTCGTTAGATTTCTAACTCTCACTTCAGCCAAGACTCTAAATACCGGCGTTAGAAAGATCCCATTGAAAAGATAGGATACGCAATTGACGTAAGGGGATCTGCGGTATGGAAAAGTCGCTGCTGGAAAGTGAGCGTTAGACCCTTACCTATAAAACTCTAAATACCAGCGGTAGGACAAAACCAGCGTTAGGACCCCCTAACGCTAGTTTTGACGGGTAACGCAGAACTCTAAATCTAGGCGTAAGGGATTATACTTAGGTGAGTATACCCCGAACAGAGATAGTTGCAATAATATCAACAGTGGTGATCACAATAATATCAATAAGTGGACGTCATAAATAAATGCACCCGCATAAAAAAGAAAAATTGTTAATTGTGTGAAAAATTATGTGAAAAAATTAAAAATGTTGTGAAAAATAGAAAAAATAAAAAAATTGTCAAATGTCAGATAAGGTGCAATCTTCTAACAAATAAAGATGCAGTGTTCTGTTTGGGCCACAAAAAATATAACAAAATTATAACAAAATGTGTGTGGCAGTCAGTGTCACAATCCAAATAAATAATATCCCATTGATGTTTAACAAAGGATAGTGAAAAAACTATGTTTAAAAGTTTAAAAACAAACTTGTTTCCTGATGATGAAGAATCCAGTGATGGTGATCCTGGTCACTATATGGTTATCAATAATTTGAAGGGTTAAGTCCAAGTAATTCACACTTACTCTATTAAAGACCCCAGTGAATTTTAGACCCATTTCATTGTTATTACAAAAGTCAATGAATTCATGAAACAGTGTATCATCAACTGCAGGTGCCAGCAGTGGACGAACCAGAGGAGATCCAAAGGACAGGCCGAACAAAAACAAGAAAAATTATTCCAAAAGAGAAAGAAGAAAGAGAAGATGGAGAAGCAAAAGGTCAAGCAAAGAACAAAAAGAAGAAGTGAAGTTACCAATTGAGTCATCTGATAAAGAGACTTTATCTCCATCCTCTTATGATTTAAGTGTGGTCAATATTTCGGACTACTCATTATCTAAAGAGGAAATTAAAGTCTTATCAAAAGGACTTGGGTTTGCACCTACTAACAAATTCTCAAGCTTCAATACATTATTAGATGTGAATAAATTTGTGCGCAAATTGTCTCTCAAAAGGTTTTTTGCACAGAATAGAGTTAATGATATACCTCCAAACAAAAATGTAGTAAGTCTTCAACATAATCCTGATGTCTCTCATTTAGCATTTCAGGATGCATGTGCTTTAACCACTCTAGAAGATCTATACTCAGACAGCTATAACAATCAGGATTCCAATCCTCATTCAGTACCAAGACCCAATAAACATAATTCTGAGTTTTATCCAAAGAATTCTAGGGGGCCTTTAGTAAATGCATTTCAAAAAGCAGTTCAGGCAGACATATTGCGCCTAGAAAGAGATACTGACAATAATGCTGCCTCCCCTAATCTCACATATAGAGAAAGACTAGCTGTTAAGTCTTTAAGTGACAACAATAACATTGTAATTCGTAATTCTGATAAGGGAGGCAGCATTGTGGTCATGAACAAGACTAGCTATTTCAGTGAAGCTTACAGACAGCTGTCTGATAGAGGCACATATCGTCTATTGAGTAGCAATCCTACTAATATTTTCAAACATAGCCTTAAACAACTAATTGCTGATGGAATTACCTTGGGAGTTTTTAAAGAACAAGATATGAATTCCCTGCTACCTGAAAATCCAATATGTCCCGTATTCCATCATGTACCTAAAATACATAAGAGTCTAGATTCTCCACCGGGTAGACCCATAGTGGCTGGTATTGGCTCCTTGTTTGAACCATTAGGAGAATGGTTAGATTCTATACTTCAGCCTATTGCCACTTCACAACTTAGTTACCTTAGAGATAGTTCACATCTCCTAAATACATTAGATAACATTAATTGGCAATCTAACTTCACTTGGGTCGTCATAGACATAACCTCCTTATATACCTCTATCCCGCAAAGTTTGGGTATACAGGCAGTTGAATTTTTCTTGCATAGGGACTCTAATTTGGAATCCCCTATTATTGAATATGTTTGTGAGGTATTGAGATTTCTTTTGTCACATAATTATTTTTTATTCGACAACCAATATTATTTACAAACATGTGGCACAGCCATGGGGGCTAAATATGCACCCTCATTTGCCAATATTTTTGTTGCCTGGTGGGAGTTATTATATGTGTATACGCCAACGAACCCTTGGTGTGAAGACATAGAATTACTGGTACGCTATATAGATGACCTTCTTTTCATAGTCAAAAAACCAGTTGATGATACACTGTTTCATGAATTCATTGACTTTTGTAATAACAATGAAATGGGTCTAAAATTCACTGGGGTCTTTAATAGAGTAAGTGTGAATTACTTGGACTTAACCCTTCAAATTATTGATAACCATATAGTGACCAAAACATTCAGAAAGACCACAGCTGGCAACACAATACTCCACGCCACTTCTCAACATCCACAACATCTTATCGAATCTATACCCAAATCACAATTTTTAAGACTCAGACGCAATACCAAATCTGATGAGATCTATGAACAACAGTCCATAGAACTCAGAAATAGATTAACTAGAAGAGGCTATAAGTTTCAGAAGTTAGAAAAATGCAGAAAAATGGTTAGCACTCATCATCAAAATGTTTTATACACTAGGCCTAAGGAAAACAGCTTTGAAGACTCAATAGTATTCACGACTGAATACAGTCAGCAGTATCAGGATATAATTAATATCTTAAAAAAGCATTTACCAATACTGGCCACTGATGATGTACTTGGTGAATATATTCATAAATTTAGATTTGTCCCAAAAAAGTCTAAAACACTGGGTCAAATACTATCTCCTAGTATGGTTAAGAATACACCCCAAGGTACCTCAAAAAACTGGTTGTCCAAAAAAGGCACTTATAAATGTGGGGTCAAAATATGCTATGCGTGTCCTAACATCCTACAGGGTGACACTTTTCACTGCTCTGCTGATAACAACATTTATAAGATAGACTTTTATGCCAATTGTTCCACTCAATATGCGGTTTACCTACTTACATGCAAACTTTGTTTCTGCCAATATGTAGGTATGACATCACGCAATGTCAGAACCAGATTCAATGAACATATTAGGGACACTAAAAACTATGAATCTGATTCTGCTGTTGCCAACCATTTTAATTATGTTCATTTTTCTAATCAAGCGGAATTGGCTTTGCAAATCATAGACATAGCAATAGTTCCCCCTAGAGGAGGTAATAAGTCCAAGATATTAGAGAAGAAAGAATTATATTGGATTTTAAAACTTAAAACACGCCATCCTACTGGCATGAATAGGGAATGTGATATCAGTTATTTTATTGATAACTAGACTATGTTTGGTTATCAATGCCTGATATCTATGGCTTGAAATTAGCCGCTCATTTGCCTTTTCACCTTTTCTTAGGTTAACATTACTGTGCTTCAGCAAATTGTATCATGTCTAACAATAGTTTTTCCTCTAGCTAAAATATAGAAAACCATATAGAAACCAAATTATCTAAGCTTTTTCTTAATATAAGGTACACATTCCTTTATCTTAGAAAATTAAAGTATATATATTTTTTGATTTAGCTTAACTTTTTTCAATATTTGGTTTTCGAATTTTGTATCTTGATGCATGTAATAGCTTTATTATTAGCTCCTACATTCTGTGACTGTGTACACTGTAATTTTGTTTACCAATTGTTGATTTCAATTGTCCTGAATCTACTCAGCACTATCTATGTTTTTAACCTGTTTTTATTTGGCTGCTGAAGGGTTAACCTTTTTTCTGATTAGCCTATAAATAGTCTAGGTTGTAACATAGACAACAGTCTATGAGTAAGCGCCACTAGGGGGCGCGAAACGCGTAAGACCTTGTTTGTGCTGTTTCCCCTGCCTGTCAGTCTGCCTTTTAACATGGCTAAGTGCCTCTAATAAAGACTTTTGTTTTTTACCATTTTTGCTTGTGGGTCTGAGTAGTAGTGCCTGCCGCCTCCTCTTCCTCGATATTGTTTTACGGGCTAATCCTCCGTTTTTTTGGCTACGGCACTCCGTGAGTATCCTGGGGACTTTACAGTGACCTTCTCCTAAGGTTTGCACTTCCGGTTCACTCCGAGGACGCTATAGCTGCGATTACCTTCTTACCCTCACGCATTTATTTATGACGTCCACTTATTGATATTATTGTGATCACCACTGTTGATATTATTGCAACTATCTCTGTTCGGGGTTTACTCACCGAAGTATAATCCCTTATTGTTTTAACATTATCATTGTGCAGTAGCTGCTGAATGGTTTTACTGTTTATATTTTATGTTTTATATTTATAATCCATTTTAATTAGTCTAGTATGGACACACACCACATATTGTAAGCAAATTATTATATGTAATAAATTATTCATCTCCTTTTATAATCACTCTGAACTCGCTATTAGCTCTTTATCACAACACCAGAGACATAGATTTAATACAGAATACCTTGCCTTTTTGGCGCTTTGAACATACCACATAAATATGGTATCAACTTTCTAAGGACTAGGATATTATACATTCACCTTGTCATTGTGTTCTGTGTATTATTGCCTATTCTATATTGCAGAGTTATTATAAGGCTCTTCCTCTCTCTGACAATCAGTGTTTAAGTACCTCATATTCCATTGGGGGATATTATTTTTTGGGCTATATTTAGACAGAGTGACAAACCTGTATTTTAGCAACATCTTGGTTTGTCACACTGTCACAAAACCACCATCTTTTGGAGTTAAAATAACTTGTTATCTATAGAATATTGTAGTATCTTACAGGTGCAGCCATTTTGCACTAAGCACATTAGGCAAGGATTCCACGTCTGGTTTCCCCCATCACCCTTCGGGAGACTTCCCCAGAGTCATATTACAAATGCATACAGAAAGAGAAGAGGTCTACTAGAAATGAACAACAGCTTAGTAGCTTTTTCTATGGTGAGGAGTGGGGCTGAAGTGGGGACCATTAAGTCATAATGCATCAGAGAGGTTGTGCCTGAGGGCCTGATGATCTAAAACCTTGCACTTTCAGATGCAGATTTTTATGCTGACCCTCGCAGGAGCTCCACTGGTGGAATTTTTGTAAAAAGTGTCTGCCAATGTGAGTGGCGAGATGTCTCCTATTGAAATTAATGGGGCTCATTGGAAACAGTGGCACTTCCAATGCAAGGAGGAAGCAGTATGGCTGTGGGGGTCAGCATAACAAGGAGCTGCTGAGCTTACAGGAGTCGTCCTCTGAATTGTTTTGGGGGGGATCCGAAGGAGAGGCCGCAAGCAGAGAAGGGGGCGGTGGCATCAGAAGCACAGGAATTACCAGTGCTGAGGGCAACAAGAGGGGCTGTGTGATGAACCGGAACCAAAGAACACACTGACAGTGAATGTGAGTACTGAAACATTGATGGCAAATGAACAGGATGACAAGGGACTGTCTTTTTGCCCCCGGCAGGACTGCGATATGTTTGAGCTCCGCTAAGACTTACACAAATGTTTCCAGACTAAAAAGTTGAAAAGCTTTTTCTCAGATCAAGAGTCAATTGTGAAATATGATGGTGCTTATGATAATACTATAAAGTTATCCACAGTGGCTACGTAATAAAAGTGTGTTTGCACCTATGCATTTTGACCACAGTGTGCAGACATATATTGATTTGGTTGAACAGGATATAGATCACCTTGAAAAACAGCTTAAATGTAAAAAATCTAAATATCTTTTCAAAAATAACTTTACAAAAAAAAAAAGAAATGCAATAGTCAGTCTAAAGAATAGAACAGATCTGGTCATTAAGGGGGTGGACAAGGGGGGAGCCATAGTGCTCCAGAGTAAGGAGTTTTACATCAATGAGATTAGATCGCAGTTGAGGGACCCTGGTGTATATAAACTTCTACAAAATAATCCTATTGGGCTTATTAGAAAAGAGTTAAAAAGTTGTGTATTGAGAGCATCAAAAAATGGTGTGATAAAACAGGATGTGGCAAAGTTTTTGTTAGACACAAAAGAGATAACACCAGTGTAATACACCCTACCATAAATACATAAGGACCGACAGTAAGGGCCACCCCAGGCCACCCTATTGTGGCTGGAATTGGCTCTATTCTGTCTAACTCATCAACTTTTCTAGATAAGTTTTTGAGACCCTTTGTTTTATCTAATTCTGATATCAGGGATACTTTGTTAATAAGATACAGGATTCACCTCTAGAAAAGAACAAGGGTATTCTCGTCAGTATGGATGTAGTCAGTCTGTATACGTCAATCACACATGAGGCATGAATAGGAGCCATTAAGAAAGTTTTGATTGACCAGAAGGGTATCAATGATACACAGAGAAGCTTCATTATTGATTTTTTAGGAATTGTACTTAGGTGCAATTGCTTTTTATTTTAGGATGATTACTACTTGCAGTTACAAGGAACTGCTATGGTTTCCAATGTCGCCCCTACATATGCAAATATTTTTATGAATGTATTTGGAGAATACTTAATTTACAACCATCCATTTTTTATTAAATAGAACAGGGAGGAAGTAGAACATAATAGGTTTCTATACTTGTAATACTGAGTTTGCAGTATATCTGATTAAGTATCCCTGTGGGTGGGGCTATGTAGGGGAGACCACCCGCAAAGTTAGGGAAAGAATGAATCAGCATAAAAGTAACATCAGAACTAAAGTATTGGATGCACCAGTGGTGAATCATTTTATTAATGCAGGACATAGCTTGAGTCAATTGAGGATCCAAATATTAGAGCAGGTCTGTTGTCCTAGGAGAAGGGGCAATAGAGATACCCTTTTAAAACAGAAGTATATTGGATTTGGGAGTTGTGTACACTATCCCCTGGTGGTATGAATAGGGAGTTAGACTGGGCTGTGTCCAACTAAAGAGAAATAAGAATCTGATATAGGATCATTGATTGGCATTTATAGAGTATTTTAACGCTGATAGGGACTAAGTTGAGCCACTGCTTATTCAAAAAAAGTAGTGATTAGGAATAGGATAGGATGATAAGTAATTTAGTGGGAAAAGATGGCTGGGATCTAATTGTTTAATTAGTAGCAAGATGTGTGAGGGGAGGGGTTTAGGGGTATTTAAGTAATGTTTTGCAGTACACATGATTAAGGACTTTGGTCCGAAACGTTGTGTTTTATTGTCTTTGGTTTAATAAACCTTTAGAAATATTGGTGGTGCTGCTGCATTCTTTTCTTATGGTGCTCACTGGAAAGGGACACTTTGCTTTGTAGAGCAAAGTTAACAGTGAGCAGGGGCGCACTTTAAAAAGTAAATCCTGCAGCCAATATAAATCACATTATGCTGCTTTCTGTGTATAGCATCTTACAATCAGAAGACATTTTGAATAAAGTTCCAAAAAAAAAAAGAAAAAAGGATGCAATTGTAGCACTCTATGCCCAGACTTTAAAACATAACTTTTGTTACAATTAACTGTAAGAAATGGGAATGTCTTTAAAAAATTAGAATGAAACTACAATTATTTCATAATGATCCTGGCATCTGTGTATGAAATTATTATTACATAGTGCCTTCAATTTTATTTTGTTATTGCTAGGATCATACATTTTGTACAGTACACTGGGGTATATTGTCCAAATTCTCTGCTCATATTTGTTGAGATGCAAATTATTGGTGACAAGTCAACAGGCCCAAGGATTATGTATAAGGAGCAACAGGATTATTTTGTGATTATATTATTGATCCATGGTATCCTATTATTACTGATATATGCTATATATTATTCATATGGGACTACTTCATGTTCAAAATAACCATCGTCAGAGTGCCAGTATCCATATTAATACTGTGTACAATACTTAAAGGGACCGTATACTATAAAATTGTTTTTCCCTTAATGTGTTTCCAATTACTTTTTTACCAGCTGCAGAGTATAAAATGTATGTGATTTGATTTTAAAGGTTTATTTGTGTATATGAATTAGCTGATTTTGTGTTTTGAGGCCACAACCTAAAAAAATGGGTTTCGCTTGTAGGTATAGTCAGATCTTATTACTTTATCACATTGTGTAAATATACCTGCTGCTTTATCTTATATCTGTCCAAAAACCAATCACTAATACTTGGGGAAAACAAAGGAAAATTAACATTAAAATTACCTTATCTCTTTTATAACCCACTGGGAGTGTAATTTCTTCTACTGGCTGTGTTAACACAGCTTGGCCTTGAGGCCAAAAACTTACAGGATGGGTGGGGATACCACAGGATAAATAAACTATTTCAAATGCCAATATAAGGGTAATGGAAATACTTGTAAACCATTGACTACACTCCAGCAGTTAAAGTGGATCATTGGAAACAAATTAAAGGGGAGAAAATGTTTGAGTAAACTGTCCCTTTAATAGGCTGCAAACCTTGGGTTGGTGCTGTATAATCACCAGTGATTGTGTTCAATCCATTATCAAACACCAAGCCTGGATCCTATTTAATATGGATATGTGCACACATACATATGTGTTATAAAAAACGATTAGACAGAGATGACAACCATGATATGTTTGAGGCTTGTGCACCCTAATTTGGATCAATTCCACTCACACTATTGTGATCAGAGCATCTTACAATCGCCTATTTTTTGCATGCATGTTTTTTATTAGGGTATTTAGTATTTTGAGAAAATATCGCCACCTTTTAGTTTGTGAGAAAAAACTGTGAGATCAGTAGTGTGAAAATCTTTTTAGAATTTACATTAGGATTGGAGAGAATTTCATGTACACTCATGGAATGCCCATGTTCAGCCCATTTTACGAAAAAACTATTACGCTTTTGTATTTTGCACTTATAACTATGAAGTGATTTTTGTACATCTAGTGCACTTATATTATGATTTATGATGTGCATATTTAATATGATTTATTCCTTTGCAATTTACATATTTTAAGTTTTTGATAAATACAATTTTTTTCTGTGTATTTTTGTATGAATGGTTCAATTATTCATTTTGTAACATTTGTAAATTACGAATTATATGGTACACTTTTTTAATGTATGCATCTTCTCCCCAAACAAAAATGCAGTATACGGTAGATAATTGGAAGTATCAAGTGATATCCTAACCTTAGCCTAAATTTGAAATGATTCAAGATTTTAAGGAAGCGCTAAAAAACTAAAATGGGATCCTTTGAAAATATATGCAAATATTAAAACATTTTATTGTTGGCAATACACATTAAAATAATTGACAAAATAAATTGGCAAATTTGGAATGAAAAAAAATGCTGCACTTATCTCTTGTGTGAGTTGGTTAAGTTCAAAACAAATGATTCCGTTCAGAAAAAAATAGTTATAAATAATAATCCAGAGCTATGTGTGTGATCCTTTTGTGTGAACTTCCAAGTCCTTATAGATATTTAGTTCCTGGGGAAGAGACTGTATCCTCGGGAGAAAAAAAAAACCATATATACTGTATATATTCCTCATGAAAATATTTTAAGTATTGGGCTTTAACCTTTAAACAGTATTACTACTATATACACTTATCTATTTTTTGGACTCAATTTTGTAAACATTTTTTGTACACATATCTTTAAACTTATTCACAAAGATTAATTATATTTTTCACAAGGAATATATATATATTTTTCTCACAAGGATACAATCTCTTCACCAGGAACTAACTTTTGTATAATGATCAGGAACTTCACACAAAAGGATCACACACATACTTCTGGACTATTATTTATAACTATTTTTTTCTGAACGGAATAATTTGTTTTGGACTTAACCATCTCACACAAGAGATAAGTGCAGCACTTTTTTCATTCCAAATTTGCCAATTTATCTTGTCAATTATTTTAATGTGTATTGCCAACAATAAAATGTTTTAATATTTGCATATATATTCAAAGGATCCCACTTTAGCTTTCTCAGCGCTTCCTTAAAATATTCTATCAAAAATGCAGTATTCGTCCATTAGCAGGACACTGTTTTCAGGGTAAAAAGTGGCTTTAGATCATTCTACCATGGATAAAGAAGTGATAGGACATGATACACTGTTACTTTCCAGACATGCTGAAGTGACGCTGCTCAGTGAAAGGACCGCAGACCCCGCAGGAACGGTAAGCGCCACACTAGTGGAACTTTCTATATGGATATAGAAGTACTGGAGAACATTCTTTAATAATCTCGCCAACTCAGAGAGCTTTAGATCATCTGGCCCTACGGGAGAGAACAAGGTTTCAGGGAGAGCCAGAAGGTTGAGGGAATGGGTTATGAAGAGGTCATGGATAGAAATGACCTTGTTATAGAGTGAGAGTTATAGAGTAATCAAGTGAAAGGGGTTTTGACTTAAAATAAACCAAAAAAATGGATTGGGAGAGATATCACCAGCTTGTATTAGCAATAGAGAGTGCCCTAGAATGAGGTACAGATTTGCAGTATTAAGAGGATCTTTGGGAAGGGGTGCAGGAAGGAGATAGTGAGCTTGAGAATGTGTGAAGTTCATGAGAGCAAAAGTAAAGTGAGGGTAGGAGAAATGGGACAATGAATGTTTCAGGTGAAGAGGGGGAAGGGGTAAATAAGGAATATAATTTGTTATAGAGACAGGTGGTAGCAAAAGGGAACATGAAAGGATGGAGTATTTTTACAATAGAATCAGGGAAACACAGGGAACAACAATATTCCAACAGTACATGCCTTTTGTATTATTGTTTGCTCTGTCCTTGCCCTTAACCCTGTTTTCACAAACCGTTTGTTACTGACAGCAAACAGGGATAAAAAAAAAAAAAGCTATGATTTAACCAGATGCTAGTAACACTCACAAAGCAGTTATTTTACCCTATTTGGCTGACAATAACACACAAAGTGATGAGTGTACCCCCTTGGCTGAGAGAAATCAAAAAGCAAAATTCTGTAACTTGCAAATGCTGCCAATCAGATAGTTGATCTAGCAAATTTGCAGAATGTGAAAGCCTAAGCCACAAATTTGCTTTTTTTTTTTTTGTCTATCTACGGAGTGTGTAACAATGTACATCTTTTTTTTTTTTTTTTTTAACAACAAAAGCAAAAAGTGTTAAATGTTCTATAAGATGAAATATGTAGACATTAGTCATAGAAAATGATATAACCCGTTAGTACCCCAATGTACCCTTTATATTTAGCTTTTTATTCAACATTTTGATCACAATTTGCCCTGCTCCAGTAAGTAACTTACTTGGCTCGGAGGGCTAGTTGACGATCGTTCGGACACACCCATTGATCGGTTCCGTTGCCAAATATTGTATCAGTCATAGTGAAGATCTGAAAATAAAAAAAAGAAACGTAATAAATATAAAATGTCTAGTTTCACAAAATCTAAAACCACAAACACAGACATAGTTGCACAATTGCAAACAATGCTCTGAAAAGTATCTAATTTTAAAATCTATTAGTTTTACACAATAATATTTTGACTGCAACTTAAATTACAACTGAATAGTTCAGTGAGAGGAAAAAAAGAATGTCTCAAAACAAAACCATATCAGTGACATTTGCCTGAACTGAAAAGGTTAGAGATTACTCATGATAAGATTGTTTAAGAGAACTTTCTTCTAATCTGTATTATAACCAAATTAATTGAAGTTGCATTGATTTTCTGTTTATAATGCCTCCGATTTTTCATGCCATTAAATATGACAAATTACTTTTTAAAGTAAAGGTTACATCACCAGACTTATTAGTTTACTGTGAAATCAAACAGCGGCGTTAATGGCATTTCATTGGAATATTGTATTAGAAATAGATTGTGAATTTTAGGAAAAATTGATTTAAAAACTATTTATTTAGTTAACAGCTCCATCTCTGTACATCACCCAACTGGAGAGTAAGATACACTAAAAATGTCAGTTTTGGGGGACTATAAAAGATTATTTATTTGGAGACTTTTATGGCTCCTGTAAAAACATAAGATAACTTTTTATGTTGTTCACTATGGTTGTTACATATGCATCGTGCAGCCCTCACTGAGTCAGTCTGGCGCATTGCCCTTCCCCAACTGAACAAATAATTGATTACATTTTTTTATATCAGTGTAATCCCAATACAGTAAATGGTGTGTGACCCCTTAAATTCTTAAATTGGGAATCTAGCCATAACTTTATAGCCAAGACCAACCTAAAATCCCCCTCAGGAAGGTGATTGCAATTGCTATATTGTTGGGGGAACGGGGGGGGGGAATATAAACACATGGTGCCAGTCTGGGAGAAGCTGTAGAATTGAAACTAAATTGATTATGAGAGTAGATGCAAGGGTTTAGGTGAACTGCCTTAACCCTTAAACTGCTGGACTGATCAATGTTGCTGAACCTGCCTGTTTGCTGACTACTCTACCTGTCTTCATCTGGGTGTATATACTTATGACCAGTGTTTCCTCTAAGGCCAGTTTTGTGAGCAGCCCAGCAGCGAAACAATTAATTATAGCATTTAGCAAACACTACACAATGCAGACTACAAGCTGTGGTTACCTTATTAACTGTTTCACTGCTGGGCTGTTCACAAAACTGGCCTTAGAAGGAACACTGCTTATGACCACCAGATATGATGTAAATTTGGCGCTTTTTTTCACAGGAAGTGGGAGGTATTGTTGTATTTTTGTACACTTTATAAGCATAGCACTTGTGTGTAATTATTGTTCTGAAGAAGGGTAAATATATCCCCAAAATGTCAATAAATCTGGCTTTATTCTTTGAAGCAAATCCTGGTCTGTTGCTGTTCTTTGGAATTGTGTGTGTATATATATATATATATATATATATATATACACATATACACATACACATACATACACATATATATACATATATATATATATATATATATATATATACACACACACACACATACATATACATACACACACACATACATGTGTACACACACACACATACATGTGTACACACACACACATATATATATATATATATATATATATATATATATATATATATATATATATATATATATATATATATACATACAAAACACGGAAGGGAACTGCACTCTCATACTGGACCGGTACACATCCCATGACCCTGCAACATGCTCAGCCCTGGGTGCCACTGGCACTCACAGGAAGCTGTGCTGCTCCCAGAGTCACAGGCAGTTAACCCCAGTCAGGTCTGGGTGCAAGAACCATAGGGAAAATTACAAAACAAATTATCACAACACACAGAGAAAACCCAGCACTCACTTGCAAGCTCTCAGCTAAGATTTAAAAGCAAAAATGGAAAGGTTAGTTACCGCATCTGGCCAAATGGGACAAGCCCAGGTACCGCGTCAAGGTCCTTTCCAACACCTGGGACCCTAAAACAGCCACACAATGCAAGCTTTCAAATCCAAACAAACTGAGAACAAGGGAAGGGTGCACAGGAATATGTAATCACCCTAGACATATACAAAACACGGAAGGGAACTGCACTCTGATACTGGACCGGGTACACATCCGATAACCCTGCAACATGCTCAGCCCTGGGTGCCACTGGCACTCACAGGAAGCTATGCTGCTCCCAGAATCACAGGCAGTTAACCTCAGTCAGGTCTGGGTGCAAGAACCATAGGGAAAATTACAAAACAAATTAATACAACACACAGAGAAAACCCAGCACTCACTTACAAGCTCTCAGCTAAGATTTAAAAGCAAAAATGGAAAGGTTGTGTGGCTGTTTTAGGGTCCCAGGTGTTGGAAAGGACCTTGACGAGGTACCTGAGCTTGTCCCATTTGGCCAGATGCGGTAACTAACCTTTACATTTTTGCTTTTAAATCTTAGCTGAGAGCTTGTAAGTGAGTGCTGGGTTTTCCCTGTGTGTTGTATTAATTTGTTTTGTAATTTTCCCTATGGTTCTTGCACCCAGACCTGACTGGGGTTAACTGCCTGTGACTCTGGGAGCAGCATAGCTTCCTGTGAGTGCCAGTGGCACCCAGGGCTGAGCATGTTGCAGGGTCATGGGATATGTACCCGGTCCAGTATGAGAGTGCAGTTCCCTTCCGTGTTTTGTATATGTCTATTGTGATTACATATTCCTGTGCACCCTTCCCTTGTTCCCAGATTGTTTGGATTTGAAAGCTTGCATTGTGTGGCTGTTTTAGGGTCCCAGGTGTTGGAAAGGACCTTGACGAGGTACCTGGGCTTGTCCCATTTGGCCAGATGCGGTAACTAACCTTTCCATTTTTGCTTTTAAATCTTAGCTGAGAGCTTGTAAGTGAGTGCTGGGTTTTCTCTGTGTGTTCTATATATATATATATATATATATATATATATATATATATATATATATATATATATATATATATATACTGTATATATACACACACACGCGTGCTAAGCTAAGTTTAAAAGCAAAAAATGGAAGAGTTAGTTACTGCATCTGGCCAAATGGGACAAGCCCAGGTATCATGTCAAGGTCTCTCCAAAAACCTGGGGTTTTTCAAGTCAAGGGTGCACAGGCTTATGTAATCACCTTAGACATATACATGGAAAGGGACTTCACTCTCAGACTTGACTGGGTACACATCCAATGACCCTGCAACTTGTACAGCCTTGGGTGCTCAGTAGCACTCACAGGTGGCTGTATTAATTTGTTTTGTAATTTTACCTATGGGCCTTGCTCACAGATCAGTCTGGGGTTAACTGCCTGTGACCCTGGGGACAGCTGCCTGAGAGTGTGC
This sequence comes from Bombina bombina, assembly GCF_027579735.1. NCBI lineage: Eukaryota > Metazoa > Chordata > Amphibia > Anura > Bombinatoridae > Bombina > Bombina bombina. Next base: position 651,973,070 of record NC_069501.1, on the reverse strand, counting down.
TATTGAGCACCCAAGGCTGTGCTTGTTGCAGGGTCATAGGATGTGTACCCAGTATGTATATATATATATATATATATATATATATATATATATATATATATATATATATATATATATATATATATATATATATATATATAGACAGACACACACATATATATATATATCTTACACAACCTTAGCACTCCCTGTAAGGTAACAATGGCTGGTGCAGAGTCTCCAAACACACTCCAAAGAAATAGCTTGCACCCGGTTTCTTCAATAACGATGTTACCACTTTATTCGAATATTGTGGTACACTTTACACCCAAAAACATCTAAGGTTTCAGTCCTCCACCTGGGACCTTTATCAACGATCCTTTATAAAGGTCCCAGGTGGAGGACAGAAACGTTGGATGTTTTTGGGTGTGAAGTGTACCACAATTTGTGCATAAAGTGGTAACATCCTTATTTTTTTGGAGTATATATACAGTATATATATATATACACACACACATACATACATATATATATATATATATATATATATATAAATATATATATATATAAAAAAAATATATATATATAAACACACTGTATATACACAAACACACACAGTGAAACAAAAATACTTCAGATGCTTTTTGTTATATACATGTGACTTTTCATGCGTCACATATTTATCATGTAGACAATCTTTGTTTTAAAGTAATTTGCCTCATTTAACTCACTTCATATTTCTCTTATTGCCCTTATGTCTTCCTGTTTCTTCTTGACTCTGCACTTTTGCTTGTGACCTGACTCATCTTTGTCTACCAGTTTTGTACTTTTGTGGGTTGGGATACTGACCATTGTCTCAGACCTTACATCTACATTCAGTTTAAACTTTATATCCCATGCCACAACTTTGCTGGGCCTTCTGATTTGGCACCATCTTCCTGTCCATTTTGCATCTCCAGAGCAGCCTGAAAGGGAACAGCAGAGGCAAATACCTGTTGCCTTGCTCGCTTGTGGCTATTGCTACTCAGCCTTGGTATCTTTTCTGAATAGTATTGCTATAAACATATCTAGATCTCACACAATGGCTTGCAAGCATAACAGAAGCAAATACACCCTGCAAAAGCATAGGAATACACCTTGCAATGCAAGCCAAGCACAGATAAGATAATTATTACTACTCCTCCCGACACACAAAAGATCATTGATATACTAGACACTTGGCATGTGCATTTGTCTGTTTCGTTAGCTGCTGAATGCGGAATAAGGTTGCCACTTGCGGCATTCTTGAAATTCTTATCGTGAAAGTGCAACACACTAAGATCTGTATTTGCCTACATCTTAGTGTGCTGCACTTGCACAAGAAGACATCCGGCTCTGAGAAGAGCAAATGTTGTGAGCGTCCGTCTTCCAACTTTGTCAGCTAAAATGTCAATACTAAAACTGATGCTTAATACATGTTTTTTTCTTTTGAGCAAAAATTTTGTGAAACTCAAACGTCAGTTAATTTATTATGGTTACTGCAAACTGTCCTTATGAGTGTGCATCACCAACTGATTAAGGGCACAAAATAGGACTTGTTGCATTGTCATGTTCAGTTTAAACTATTGTGATTGTTGGCTGTTAAAGATTTTTGAAAATACTTTGTATGATTTAGTCTTTTAATTCTCCATTTAAGATGGTGACATATATTCAGTAGTGCAGGTTGTTAGGTTGTACCACAATACATTGTTAATGTTTCTGATTATGGGGGGGGGGGGGGAATATACTCACTAAAAGAGAAGAGACTTTAGATTTTAGATTTTTAGAGAATCCCTCCCAGAAAAAGATCCAATCAAGTTCTGAGTTAGTGCATGGAATCAAATCCACATATATTTAAAGACAAATTATTCCCAGAAGTTGATCAGATCAAATTCTAAGTTTAGACCATTTGGTGTCCTAGTTTTCAGCTTAAAGATCCAAAAAATCTCCTGCCTTGCAAGTGTCTGATCTCTGTCTCCTCCTCTTCTGCTAAATTGGACTTGTTCCATTAATGTCCACCTGAGTGTATCTGGTCTTTTTTGATGAAAATCCCTAAAATGTCTGACTAACGCTGTAGACAGGGTGCCCGATTTAATATTACCAACATGTTCCCTTATGCACATAAATTAGAAAGGTGTCATAATGAAATTAAGGTATATAGTAATATACATCCTACTACAAAAAGACACAAAAAGTACAGCTAATTCCTTTAAGGAATCCATAGTATTTACCACTGAATACTCTAACCAGGATTCTGAGAAAGTAAAAAAACTCAGGAAACATCTACATGTGCTTGAGGGTGACAAAGTACTTGCTCCATTAATTAAAACCTGTAAATTTGTATCTAAAAAACCTAAAACATTGGCTAAAAGTATTTCCCCCAGTGCCATCACAAGGGCCAAAACACTTGGCAATACCTGGCTAAAGAAACAGGGAAAATTCAAATGTATGAGCGGAAATTGTCATATGTGGGCTCAAATTGGATCTGGCAATGAATTAACTAGCAGTAACACTAGACAGAGTTATAATATCAACTGTTATGCCAATTGTGGAAGCACGGTTGTGGTTTATCTTCTTACCTGCGATCTTTGCCAGTGCCAATATGTAGGCCAAACCTCTAGGGAGGTCAGAAAGAGATTTGGAGAACACTCCAGGGATGTTAAGTATTATGTAAAAGAATCTGCGGTGGCAAATCACTTCAATGGTGAACATTTTACCAATGTAGCAGATTTAACTATACCGGTCATAGACCTAGCAGTTATGCCTCCAAGAGGAGGCAATAGATATAAAATCTTGCAAAGAAAATAAATATTTTGGATATTGCAGCTAAAAACACGCAGCCCATTGGGCATGAATAGGGAATGTAACATCAACTTTTTTATTGATGTCTAGTTTTAGCCCCTTTCATTTTGCCCCACTTTTCCCTGGGTTTTTGCAGAAATGTATGTGTATATATATTTATTTTTTTTTGCAATCTTACTTGGTATTATTGTGATGTATATCATATTATATCACGTTGCTTCCTTATTTATACATATTGCTTATTAATATCCATGTTTTATTATTTTTCAGTCTTGTTCTTCAATGAGCCTTTATTTTGCATTGTTTATAGCTTCACTTTTTAATTGGATATGCACATCGTAATTTATTCAGATATGTAAATTATCCAGTCCGTATACAGTCTGCCTATGGGTATTCTGTTTTTGAATATTTTTTGCAATGGTATAGGTTTGCCTATTCATACTTTTGTGCTGTGTACAGACAGCATTTAGCTGGTCTGTCATTTTTATTCAATGTGGTTTATTAAGGGTTAATCTCCTTTGATAATCAGGTATAAATAGCACATTCGTTATTGTATGCACTATGTCTATGAGTAAACGCATGTAGGGGGCGTGAAACGCGTCAGTCACCTGTCTTTGTCCCACCTGCTTGTCTGTCAATCTGTTTGTTCCATGAACTTTTGTATTCACGTTGATTCACGTTGATATTTTATCAATAAAATTTATGGATTTTTTCAAAGCACCTTGTTGTAGTGCCTACATCCTTTTACCTTGATATCCATCATTGCGGAGTGGTTCATCCGCTATCCCATTACGGCGCTACAGGAAACAGTGTTACATTTGGGACATTTCAGTCCTCCACCTGGGACCTTTATCAAGGATCCTTGATCCTGGATGTTTTTGGGTGTGAAGTGTACCACAATATGTACCACAATATGTACCACAATATGTAAATAAAGTGGTAACATCCTTAACATCCTTATTGAAGAAACCGGGTTCAAGTTATTTTTTTTTGGAGTATAATATATATATATATATATATATATATATATATATATATATATATATATATATATATATATATATATATACACACAAACACACTGTATACACACACACACAGTATAACAAAAGTATTGGCATTCAGAGAAAGACCCCAGAAAAATACTTCAGATGCTTTTTGTTATATACATGTGATTTTTCATGCGTCACATATTTATCATGTATTGCCAACTCCAAAGTGAGCATCAGACAATCTTTGTTTTAAAGTAATTTGCCTCATTTAACTCACTTCATATTTCTCTTATTGCCCTTATGTCTTCCTGTTTCTTCTTGACTCTGCACTTTTGCTTGTGACCTGACTCATCTTTGTCTAGCAATTTTGTACTTTTGTGGGTTGGGATACTGACCATTGTCTCAGACCTTACATCTACATTCAGTTTAAACTTTATATCCCATGCCACAACTTTGCTGGGTCTTCTGATTTGGCACCATCTTCCTGTCCATTTTGCATCTCCAGAGCAGCCTGAAAGGGAACAGCAGAGGCAAATACCTGTTGCCTTGCTCGCTTGTGGCTATTGCTACTCAGCCTTGGTATCTTTTCTGAATAGTATTGCTATAAACATATCTAGATCTCACACAATGGCTTGCAAGCCTAACAGAAGCAAATACACCCTGCAAAAGCATAGGAATACACCTTGCAATGCAAGCCAAGCACAGATAAGTTAATTATTAATACTCCTCCCGACACACAAAAGATCATTGATATACTAGAAACTTGGCATGTACATTTGTCAGTTTCATTAGCTGCTGAATGCGGAATAAGGTTGCCACTTGCGGCATTCTTGAAATTCTTATCATGAAAGTGCAGCACACTAAGATCTGGATTTGCCTAGATCTTAGTGTGCTGCACTTGCACAAGAAGAAATCCGGCTCTGAGAAGACCAAATGTTGTGAGCGTCCACCGTCTTCCGACTTTGTCAGCTAAAATGTCAATACTAAAACCGATGCTTAATACATGTTTTTTTCTTTTGAGCAAAAATGTTGTCAAATTCAAATGTCAGTTAATTTATTATGGTTACTGCAAACTGTCCTTATGAGTGTGCATCACCAACTGATTAAGGGCACAAAATAGGACTTGTTGCATTGTCATGTTCAGTTTAAACTACTGTGATTGTTGGCTGTTACAGATTTTTGAAAATAATTTGTATGATTTAGTCTTTTAATTCTCCATATTTAAGACGGTGACATATATTCAGCAGTGTAGGTTGTAGTAACTCATTTTAATTGCTCACCCAGTCTAGCTAATCAATCTAATGAAAAAGAGAAAACAGACTTGCCAAGAAACTAAATGTTACTTTTTCTTGCAAGTGTTGGCTTAGGCCATCCAAACATTCCCATACATTCCTCCAGAGGAAAACATTTTTATTAACACACATAACACAGGCATTGCCTCCATATTCACTTATCATGGGTAATTCACTCTCTCCTACACAAGCAAAAATAATTTTTCTTTGGGTCCAATACATAAAGGTCAAAACAGCATTACAGTATTACACTTTTTTGAAGGCTCACAAGCTTCGTATATGGCCCTTGGAAGGACATTGATTGCCAATCACTGTCTTAGAGCGACCTCTGATACAATTATGAGAAAGCAAGCAGCAAGTTAAAAGGAACATGAAAGTATTTTTTTTTTTTTTTGCTATATCTAAAAAGAAAGATTTTACCATTTTTTGTATATTTGAAAAACAATTTTCCCAATATGTTTGTCATGTTTTCATCTACTTAAAGGGACAGTCAAGTCCCAAAAAACCTTAAAGGGACACTGTACCCAAAAAAAATCTTTGGTGATTCAGATTGAGCATGAAATTTTAAGCAACTTTCTAATTTACTCCTATTATCAAATTTTCTTCATTCTCTTGGTATCTTTATTTGAAATGCAAGAATGTAAGTTTAGATGCCGGCCCATTTTTGGTGAACAACCTGGGTTGTCCTTGCTGATTGGTGGATAAATTCATCCACTAATAAAAAAGTGCTGTCCAGAGTACTGAAACCAAAAAAAAAGCTTAGATGCCTTCTTTTTCAAATAATGATAGCAAGAGAATGAAGAAAAATTGATAATAGGAGTAAATTAGAAAGTTGCTTAAAATTGCATGCTCTTTCTGAATTACAAAAGAAAAAATTTGGGTTCAGTGTCCCTTTAATGATTCAGATAGGGCATGTAATTTTAAACAACTTTCCAATTTACTTTTATCACCAATTTTGCTTTGTTCGCTTGGTATTCTTAGTTGAAAGCTAAACCTAGGAGGTTCGTATGCTAATTTCTTAGACCTTGAAGGCCGCCTCTAAGCTGAATGCATTTTAACCACTAGAGGGCGTTCATGTGTTGCATATAGATAACATTGAGCTCATGCACGTGACTTTACCTGATTGGTTAAAATCCAAGTCTATCAAAGGAACTTAAATAAGGGGGCAGTCTGCAGAGGTTTAGAAACAAGATAATAACAGAGGTAAAATGTGTGTTATTATAACTGTGTTGGTTACGCAAAACTGGGGAATGGGTAATTAAGGGATTATCTATCTTTTAAAACAACAAAAATGCTGGTGTTGACTGTCCCTTTAACTGCAAAGGGGTCCAATGCATATACGTAGACATATCTATACATACATATCTATCTTTAGAGATGTATGTTTATGTATCTCAATGTTAAAGCCCTTTGCCTTTTTTTTCCACTGGAGATCTCATATCTTTAAGCCCTTATAACATTTGTGTGCAATATTTTTTTGAAATAATTTTTATTATATAGTGTTGCTTTGAGTGTAACTGTAACTTTGTAATGTAATTTTCATTTGTTTTATGAGACTTTTTTCACAAAACAGTTAACCAGAGCTCTGTGGATGCGCTAACCCGACGAGAATTAACTTGAATTGCGCTCAAGTGATTGCGTTCACTTTCAACTTTTATTACAAGCAATAAACCCGACGGGCGCAAGCACCCGTGATAAACTCCTTATCGCTTGCACACAGACGTTTGCACTCCACTCATAATCTAGCCTACTTTATTTGGTCCAAGACTTCTAGGGTATTAAACCTTAGTCATGTCATATCACACACAATAAAATACACAAAATATATACACACAAATGAACTCCTCCCATCCAGTTCCTTAATCCTTTCCCATCCGTATTCAACCTAATCCATACATCAATAACTACTCCCCCCTAGTGGTGAGAATATAAACCATTTTCATACAGGCATAAAATGATGATTTAACAATTAGAAAACAGCCCTACCAGAATACTAACCAGTCTAGTTCCCTATTCATACCCTGTGGCATCAGAGCTTCCGATGTGTAGATCCAGAATGCTTCTCAATGTAAGAGCGATTGTTACCTATTCCTACCCCTTCTAGGACAATTGACCTGTTCCAAGATTTGAAATCTAAGTTGACTTAAATTGTGACCCGCTAAGATAAAATGATGCACAACTGGAGCATCCATTTTTTTCTTCTTATTTTACTTTTATCTTGATTCAGTCTATCACAGACTTGCTGTATTATCTGTATTACATTAATTATTCCACAAGGGCACTAAATTAGATAGACCACATGGTCCAAACCTCATGTATAATATCACTTAATTTTATATATTTTCCCTGTCCTGGGATAGGTAAAGATAGAGCCCCTTATTAAGCTATTACAATGTGAGCAATTTTGACATGGAAAAAAAACAAGATTTTCTTGCCAGTAAAATACTGGCTGGGTGGCAACCATAAATGTGCTTGAGCAGTGATGGCTAACCTTGGCACCGCAGATATTTTGATCGGAACTACATTTCCCATGATGCTCAACTAGACTGCAGATACTAAGCATCATGGAAAATGTAGTTCCAAAACATCTGGGGTGCAGAGATTAACCATCGCTGTGCTAGAGTATTTTATATACAGTTGTGCTCATATGTTTACATACCCTGGCTGAATTTGTGATTTCTTGGCCATTTTTCAGAGAATATGAATGATAACACAAAAACTTTTCTTTCACTCATGGTTAGTGTTTGGCTGAAGTAATTTATTATCAATCAACTGTGTTTACTCTTTTTAAATCACAATGACAACAGAAACTACCCAAATGACCCTGATCAAAAGTTTATATACCCTGGTGATTTTGGCCTGATGACATGCACACAAGTTGACACAAAGGGGTTTGAATGGCTATTAAAGGTAACCATCCTCAACTGTGATGTGTTTGCTTGTAATTAGTGTGTGCGTATAAAAAGTCAATGAGTTTCTGGACTTCTGACAGACCCTTGCATCTTTCATCCAGTGCTGTACTGACGTTTCTGGATTCTGAGTCATGGGGAAAGCAAAATAATTGTCAAAGGATCTACAGGTAAAGGTAGTTGAACTGTATAAAACAGGAAAGGGATATAAAAAGATATCCAAGGAATTGAGAATGCAAATCAGCAGTGTTCAAACTCTAATCAAGAAGTGGAAAATGAGGGGTTATGTTTGATAACATACTGCATTCATCTTGCCATCAATTCTGTCTGAATTTCCTGTGCCTTTGTAGCTCACACATCCCCAAAACATAAGCGATCCACCACTGTGTTTCACAGTAGGAATAGTGTACCTTTTATCATAGGCCTTGTTGACTCCTCTCCAAATGTAACATTTATGGTTGTGGCCAAAAGGCTCCATTTTGGTCTCATCACTCCAAATGAGTTTGTGCCAGAAGGTTTAAGGCTTGTCTCTGTGCTGTTTGGGGTATTGTAAGCAGGATACTTTGTGGCCTTTGTGTAGTAATGGCTTTCTTCTGGTGTCTTGACCATGCAGCCCATCTTTCTTCAAGTGCCTCTTTATTGTGCATCTTGAAACAGCCACACCACATGTTTTCAGAGAGTCCTGCATTTCACCTGAAGTTCTTTGTGGATTTGTCTTTGCATCCCGAACAATTTTCCTGGCAATTTTAGTTTTATATCCCTTTCCTGTTTTATACAGTTCAACTACCTTTTCCCGCAGATCCTTTGACAATTCTTTTGCTTTCCCCATGACTCAGAATCGTCAGTGCAGCACTGGATGAAAGATGCAAGGGTCTGTCAGGAGTCCAGAAACTCATTGACCTTTTATACACACACACTAATTACAAGAAAACAGATCACAGGTGAAGATGGTTACCTTTAATAGCCATTCAAACCCCTTTGTGCCAACTTGTGTATGTTATCAGGCCAAAATCACCAGGGTATGTAAACTGTTGATCAGGGTCCTTTGGGTAGTTTCTGTTGTCATTATGATTTAAAAAGAGTAAACACAGTTGATTGATAATAAAAGGCTTCAGCCAAACACAAACCATGAGTGAAAGAAAAGTTTTTGTGTTATCATTCATAGTCTCTGAAAAATGGGCAAGAAATCATAAATTCTGCCAGGGTATGTAAACTTATGAGCACAACTGTATATAAAATACTCTAGCACAGTGATGGTTAACCTCTGCACCCCAGATGTTTTGGAACTACATTTCCCATGATGCTTAGGTACTCTGCAGTCTAGTTAAGCATCATGGGAAATGTAGTTCCGATCAAAATATCTGCAGTGCCAAGGTTAGCCATCCCTGCTCAAGCACATTTATGGTTGCCACCCAGCCAGTATTTTACTGGCAAGAAAATCTTGGTTTTTTTTCTATGTCAAAATTGCTCAAATTGTAATAACTTAATAAGGGGCTCTATATATAAACACACACCTATATATATCAGGTAGAGAACAAACAAGGTCCAGGAGTGTTGATTAAAAATGGTAATCCTATATTTGATTAAAAAGTCATGGTATACAAAAAGCACACATAGGTAGGCTGTGGCTGTGAGGTCTGCTGACACGTTTCAGCAGTTATGCCGTAGCCATAGCTAATGATCTTACAGTCACACCCTATGTACATAGCCCTGCCAGAGCTGTGATTGGGTAAGACACTTGTTAAAACAAAGTATTGGCCATGCCTACTGGATTTGGTTTCAAGTATAGTAACAGCCCCCATAAGGGGATTCTATAACATATAGCCTTTCTAGCATGTCTTACAATAATGTATACATATATAGATAGATATGGTGAGATCCCTTCAACAAATACATGCTTAGTATCATTACTTATACATACAATTACTTGTTATATACTCCTTGTGGAGTGTATCAAATTCATACTGGTTAGTTACATGTAAATGTTCATTCCAATTTATTAACACATTACTTTAAACTTATTTTGGTTCCATACAAGACACATAATAGCAGTGATAGTAAAGGCAACATTAGTGAATGTCAGTGGATTAGTAAACCCACTGTGTTTTCAGATCCCGTTGTTCAGATGAATTAATCTAATTTCTAGCATTATGTTATGTATTGTATTGTTCATTTATTATACATACAAACATATGTGCAATGTCAGGACTGAACCAACCTTCCTTTACACTCAGCCCCTTGTTTTGTCTTAATGCCTTGTGTAAACAGCATGAGCCAGATATGTTCATAGCATTGCTCTTGAACACATGGGCCAGGTGGTATAAATAGCACGAGCCAAGTATGCTCATAGCATTGCTCTTAAAAGCGTGGGCCCTAGAATCTGCCCCAGAAGGCCTTTATATTCCTATCCTTATATCCCATTGTTAGCAATTTATGAATATATAGGTATATACACACACATATACGCAAATGTATAGAATGTATACAATACATAAATGTGCACCTCTCCTAAACCAGGTGCCCCCTCCTAGCCACCACTACTTCTAAATAATCATTGTTAGGTTGTACCCCCATACATGGTTAATGTTTCTGCTTATAGGGGGGAAATATACTCACTAAAAGAGAAGAGATTTTAGATTTTTTAGAGAATCCCTCCCAGAAAAAGATCCAATCAAGTTCTGAGTTAGTGCATGGAATCAAATCCACATATATTTAAAGACAAATAACTGGTGTCCTAGTTTTCAGCTTAAAGATAAAAAAATCTCCTGCCTTGCAAGTGTCTGATCTCTGTCTCCTCCTCTGCTGCCAAATTGGACTTGTTCCACTATTGTTCACCTGAGTGTATCTGGTCTTTTTTTATGAAAATCCCTAAAATGTCTGACAGGGTGCCCGATTTAATATTACCAACATGTTCCTTTATCCTGGTTCTGGTGTCCCTTGTAGTCATACCTACATATTGAATTTTGCATTCTACACATGTTAACAGGTATACTACGTATGACATTCTACAGTTGTAGCACTTGTTATGGGAGAACCTCTCTCCTGTAATTTCGCACTTAAATCCATCCCCTAATGACACATATTCACATGTGATTGTGGCATCTATACACACCTTTCATTGTTAACCATGAACTGGTTACAGGTGCTGTTGTCTTTAGGGCTGTTGGTGAAACCATGTTCCCTATTGTGGCACCCCTTCTATATGAAAATTTACACCCTCTTTCCACTAGGTCCGTCAGATCTTCATCGGCAGCTAACATTTTAAAATGTTAACTATCCTACAGACCTAATCAAACTGATTGCTATACGTAGTCAGAAAAATGGCTTGTTTAGTCTCTCTGCCTGATTTTTTCTTCTTTGTCTGTTTCTCCTTTTCAATAGACCTTTCCTATCTAGGGTTGCCACAGAATTCCTAGCCCCCTGTAACATGGGTGTTGGATATTCTCTGTCCCTTAGTCTGTTCGATAACAATTCTGATTGTTCCATGAACTGTGTTTGTGTAGTGCAGTTTCTCTTTACTCTAAGCATTTGGCCTTTTGTGATTGCCTTAAACACTTTGTCTAGATGGATACTATTGGCATGGAGTATCGTATTTCGCGTGATGGGTTTCCTATACATATCAGATTTAACCATTCCTTTTTCTCCATCAATCTCTCCAAAGTGACATCTGGGTAGTTCACCTTATGTTTTTGGAATTCATAGGTGAAACTAATACCTATATCATTGGTATTTAGCCAATCCATGAAGAGGACAGCTGTGCTCTCATCTCCCCTCCAGACCAGAATCAAATCATCTATATATATTTTGTAAAAGATGATGTTCCTTCTGAAGGGATTTCCCTCTAAAAAGATGTGGGACATCGCCCCCATCGCTGTCCCACATATTTGGAGATAGAAATAGTCCTCAAACTTAGAGTAATTATGAGTCAAGAGGAATTCTGTCACTTTAAGTATGTACGCACAGCTGTCCTCGTCATACAGCATTGACCCCTGTAGGAAGAATCTTATTGCCTCCAATCCCTTTGTCATGTTGGATAGACATATACAACATCCACTGTAAGCCACGAGTAAGAGTCTAGCCATTCCATATTCTGGACCATGCCTAAAAGGTGTTTTGTGTCCCTAAGATAACTTGGGAGTGTAATCACTAGTGGCTGCAATATCTCGTCTAACCATTGTGATAGTTTTTCCAACAGAGAGCCAATCCCACTTACAATTGGGTGTCCCTCTACTTTAGAGATAGATTTGTGGATTTTAGGCAGTTGATTGAAGATGGGGATGACAGGTTTCTCCACAATCAGAAACCTTGCTGTATCGTCATCCAAATATCCACCCTCCTTGCCATCATCCACAAGATGCTTCAACTCCCTTGAAAATCTCAAAGTGGGATTGTCACTCAGCCGGATATACTGGGTCTGATTATTTAGTTACCGAAGAGCTTCCTGTACGAAAAAAACCCTGTCCATTACAACGACAGATCCCCCCTTGTCGGCCGATCTAGTTACAAGATTTCTATTCTCTTTAAGGGTTAGTAATGCATCTCTCTCTTTCCTTGAAAGGTTTTGGTCTCTTTGTTTGAGAGGTCAAGTCATTAATTTGGCATTTGAGTGCTGTAAGTTCTCTTTCTACCCTTCTTTGGAAGGCAACTATGGTTTCACCCCGATTGTGTATCGGGTAAAACTTGGACTTATGCTTAAAATGTGGAAAGGCATTTGTGCCTCCTACTTTAATGGTAGAGCCTTCTTGATAAAGTGTTTAATATGCTACTCTATCACAATCCTCCATAAAGTCCAGATTTAGCTCAGAGATCTGAGTATCCTGTACATCAACTTGTTGGTATCCTTCAAAGTGGCTATTTTTATGGAACTTATATAATGTTATATTTCTTATCATTTTATTCACATCCAATAATGTATTAAAAAGATTAAAATTATTGGACGGTACAAAGCCTAGCCCCAAGCTCAAGACCTTCTCCTCTATCTTTGATAGTACATAGTTTGAGAGGTTGACTATACATTCTATTGGTACCTTTGGTACTGTGACTGATGACCCCTCCTCGATTGGTAGTGGTTCTGCTGGTACCCCCCGTGTGGGTGCCTGCTGTCGTGTATTTCAATGTGCATTTAAACCTCTCTCCCCCCCCCTCTGATGTGCCTTGGCCTATATGAAAAACCTGCTCCATTTCACTCCTATTGGGACCACTCATTTGTAGGTTTGGGGTAGTTTCTGTCCCTCTGGTATTTGCTACGTGTGTTCCTCCTAAATTCTTGTCTTAGAATCGGTTGGGGAAGGGAGGGTGCACTTTGTTTGGGTCTGGTGGAATTCAATTGTTGGTTATTGGCATTCGGATGGGCCACAGTTAGTTCCCCTTCTGTACCTTGTGGATTGGTGTTGACCTCTCTGAATGTAGTAGGACCACCCCAATGTTCCCCCCCCCCTGATCCTGAGTAATCATCATTAGACTCTGCTTCTGTAACTGCAAACCTGACTTGCCTATTATTCCCAGATCTATTCCTTCTATTACGTCTGCCTCTTCTGTTGTTTGAGATTGTGCCCTGATCACCCCCCCTTCTGTATTGGAATCTCTCTCTCTTATTACAAACATACACCTTATTGCAATCGTAGTCGGACTGATCACGTTGATACTTCTTATGTTTGATCTCCATTAGAAGCGCTTTGGCTTCCGCTACTGATTTTTGCTATATGGTATCAAACATGAAATAATCGGGCATTTGGCTTCTTTTATTTAATTCAGTTTGTATAGTGTTGGTCTGTATTGATACATCACCCAATGTTTTTGTTTTGAACTCAATTATTAGGAAGCTCCTAGGTATTATTCCCATACTGTGATATCGTTTGAGGATCTGTATGTCCCATTTAATCTTATTCTCCTTTATTAGGAGGGATTCCATATCTGCAAATAAACTGCTTAATGAGAAAAGTGTTTTATCTGTAGAAAAAACTATCAAATTCCTGTGTATTCCCATCCCTCTCATCAGCAGAAATTAGGGAATAAAATGTTTGATTTTCCCCTTCCATCTTTTAAGGGATGGCTTAGTCCAGCTCAAATGCTGTATGTCAATATTTAGCTATTAATGTCAGTAAAATGCTTTGTATAGTGTGTAATCTTTGGGTCCCACTGTGACTTAGATGAATAAATACACATTTATAGCAAAATAATGTCAAATAAGATCCAGTTTACACAATATTATTATGTCCCAGTAGTAATTCACCTTAAAGAGGATAAAAATCCCCCATCCTTCCCTTCTAGGTCAGCACCACAATATATAGGGGCCGCTGCTGCCCCAAGTTTCACTGTCAGTGAATAAAAAATCAAAACCAGTTCTGTGTGTTTATATATATATATATATATATATATATATATATATATATATATATATATATATATATATATATATATATAATGAATGGTTTATCCTTTTTAAAATATACATGTATCAACCTATAAATTCAGTTAGTGCTTCTCATCTCCATAGGGTATTGTATATCTGTCACTTACTTTTTCTGCTAGTGATTTATATATTCAATACAAATTATTAGCTACCCATATAAGTTATATCTGGACCTGAATACTCATGCAAAACAAATATATATATATATATATATATATACTGGCCAACTCTTAGTTATATTGCGGTTATAATATGGAGATATGCTCAGAATCCAATTCTTGCTTTGTATTAAATTGAGTCCAAACACATTGTGAGATCAGTGATTTCCGCTGGTTATATTTCTGAATAAGGATAGGTCCTTATAGTCTCCCCTTATATTCAAATCTCAGTGCAGGAGAGAGACCTTATAGGACTTAACACAGTTATGTGTGTATGTGCAGATCCGATGGTGATGTTTATTAGTTTACAGTCCCAGGCCCGTTTTAAAGTTACCCTCAGGTTTTCTGGGGTGGCTTAGAAAGTTATTATGAAAGTCTTTAGGTAATTAGCCCTAGACCACACTATTCATGTGCTCAAGCGCAGGTAATAACTGATCCACGGTTAAAGGAGGGCAAAGGTGATGTACCTCAAGGTGCTTAAGCTGTGTACCATAGCATATTGAAAAGCATTCACAAAATCACACTATGATAAATTACACACCTCGGTTCCAGTGTCCAGTTCACCTAATGCTGCCTCTGTGTTTGCTTCACTCCGTGATCAGTTTCAGATTTCCTTTTGCGCACTGGTCTGGCGTAATTCTCCTGCAACTTCCAAACCTCCTCTATGGCACAGACTTGCTTGCGTCACCTTACAGCGCCAAGCCACGTCATGCTCCGGGCCCTTCGTTCACTCAGTGCGGATCAATTCACACACATACCGGTTCCCGGTAAATACAATAGTCATGCACAGCAGAAAAACAGCTCCAGCACCTCTGTTATCCAGGGACAGTCACTTCAAAGGACAAAAGCCAGAGTAAGTCATCAGGAAAAGAACAAACAAGGTCCAGGAGTGTTGGTAATCCTTTATTTGATTAAAAAGTCACGGTATACAAAATGCACACATAGGTAGACTGTGACTGTGAGGTCTGCTGACGCGTTTCGGCAGTTATGCCATAGTCATAGCTAATGATCTCACAGTCACACCCTATTTACATAGCCCTGCCAGAGCTGTGATTGGGTAAAACACTTGTTAAAACAAAGTATTGGCCACGCCTACTGGATTTGGTTTCAAGTATAGTAACAGACCCCATAAGGGGATTCTATAGCATATAGCCTTTCTAGCATGTCTTACAATAATGTATACATATATAGATAGATATGGTGAGATCCCTTTAACAAATACATGGTTAGTATCATTATTTATACATACAATTACTTGTTATATACTCCTTGTGGAGTGTATCAAATTCATACTGGTTAGTTACATGTAAATGTTCATTCCAATTTATTAACACATTACTTTAACCTTATTTTGGTCCATACAAGACACATAATAGCAGTGATAGTAAAGGCAACATTAGTGAATGTCAGTGGATTAGTAAACCCACTGTGTTTTCAGATCCTGTTGTTCAGATGAATTAATCTAATTTCTAGCATTATGTTATGTATTGTATTGTTCATTTATTATACATACAAACATATGTGCAATGTCGGGACTGAACCAACCTTCCTTTACACTCATCCCCTTGTTTTGTCTTAATGCCTTGTGTAAACAACACGAGCCAAGTATGCTAATAGCATTGCTCTTAAAAGAGTGGGCCCTAGAATCTGCCCCAGAAGGCCCTTATATTCCTAACCTTATATCCCATTGTTAGCAATTTATGAATATATAGGTATATATACACACACATATACAAAAATATATAGAATGTATACAATACAAAAAAGTGCACCCCTCCTAAACCAGGTGCCCCCTCCTAGCCACCACTACTTCTAAATAATCCTTGTTAGGTTGTACCACCATACATGGTTAATGTTTCTGATTGGGGGGGGGAATATACTCACTAAAAGAGAAGTGGGGTGCAGGGGTTAACCATTACTTTGCTAGAGTGTTTTATTATGTATTGCTTGTTCCATTAAACCTTTGTAAAGGGATTAAACACATAAAGGTGCATTGAAGTCACCGCTAAAGCAGCAATGCACTATTGGAAGCAAGCTCAACACATCTCGAGGGCCATGGCCAATAGGTATATGTTACCAAGTACCAACTATCTCCCAGTAGTGCGTTGCTGTTCCTAACCCAACCTAAGTATACTTTTCAACAAAGGATACAAAGAGAATTAAGTAACTTGACAACAGAAGTAAACAGAAAAAGTCCCTTAAAAAATACATCCTATTATGTCATCTTACCACTCTAAGGGCCAAATTACGAGTGGAGCGCCCGAGCGATAAGGGGTTTATCGCAAGGGTTTGCGCTCATCGGGCAGTTGAGTGTAAACGTGATTGTGTGATCACAATCGCGATTTATGCTAGAATCATTACCGCGACTTCCGAGCTCTGGTTAACTGTTTCGCAAAAATAAAAAGTTGCACAAAACACATCAAAAATACATTACAAAGTATTGTTACACTCATAATATCACTTTCCAATAAAAATTGTTCACAAAAAATATTTCATACTTTCCCCTACTCCCATACTGTGTTCATTGGGTGGTTTACACTCAGTAGTTCATAAACTCAATCCCAACATATCTTAGACGGCTCCATTCGCACAACAACCAATCCTTATTCTATGTGATTCCCAATAAGCACTTTTGATTGTGAATGTCGAGTCTCCTGCAGGAACCAGACTACAGATCCCATGAGTGGATCTATTTGATATAGTTGACATATGTATGTTCGGTTTATTATTGTACTAAATGAGGCAGCATTAGGGTCCACTCCCCGGACTCACCGTTAGTCAGAGATTGTAAGTACTCTCGGGAAGTTACCGACTTGTATTACTCTATATGACACTGTTTTTATTGCAATGTTTGCTCTATATGACACTGTTTTTATTGCAATGTTTGTATATTGGATTTTGTTATTGCCTCAATAAAAATATATTTAAAAAAAAATAAAAAATATTTCATAGAAAAGTTATAAGGGCTCAAAAATATGAGATCTCGGGTGTTAAAGGAAAAAGCCAGCAAAGGGCTGTAACATATACATTGATAGACATGTATATGTATGTCTGTCTATGTGTGTTTATTTATATGTCTCTATATGTGTACATATGTATTTATATGTGTAAATATGTATTTACAGACATATATACACATATAAACACACAAATATATATGTACACATATACAGACATTTATATATAAGTGGATTAGAGCCCTTTGCCGTTAAGTAGATGAAAACATGTAAAAGCATATTTATGCAATATTAATTTTTAATAAAGTTTATAACTATGTATTTACTGTAAATATTTATAAATAGATATTTATATATATATATATATATATATATATATATATATATATATATATATATATATATATATATATATATAAAAAAAAAGAAAAGAGCACTCCAAAGGTCTTATATAGTATAGTCACCACAATAAAGGTGACTATACTATATAAGACCTTTGGAGTACTCTTCTCTTTGGTTCTGTATCTACTGTTTAGTAGCACCCAAGGCAGATGGACTAAGATTCAGGAGTGCACATTGTTTGGGATATATATATATATATATATATATATATATATACACATACACATACACATACACACACACACACACACATACATACACACACACACACACACACATACTAGGCGATAACCCTGCCCAGAGGGCAGTCTAGTTAAAATTACTGAAAAAAATTACCAAAAATAAAAAAAATAAACCTAAATCTAATACCCCTATAAAAAGGGCCTTTTTGTAAGGCATTGCCCTAAGTTAAACAGCTCTTTTACCTAAAAAAATTGCCAAATACCCCCTAATAGTAAAACCCCCCACCCAACCAACCCCCCAAAATAAAAAAACCTAAGTCTAAAAAACTTACTACCCCCCAAAAAACGCAATCAGTGGCGTCACTAGGGTTGGTGTCACCCGGTGCGGTAAGTTATGGTGTCACCCCCCCCCCCAGAAAGCAGACACACAAAAACACAGGCACACACACATACAAACACTCAGACACACTTAAAAACACACTCAGACGCACACACAAACACTTGGAAACACACTCAGACACACACACACAAAAACACAGAAAAACACTCAGACACACACACATAAACACTCAGGCACACACACAGACACACACACAAAAACTCTCAGACACACACACACACACAAACTCTCAGACACGCACACACAAAAACTCAGACACACACACATACAAAATATGTAAACTGCACTGCATTAATTATAAAGCTAATGCCTAGAGCTGCTCCCTGGCTCAGCAGAACATCAAATGAAAGATAAACAGAGCACTCTAAAATAAATCACTAAAGAAAAGGTTTAGGCGCGCAAACTATGAAAATTCTGCTCTCTGACTCTGTTCCAAGTCTGTCAGTGCACAGCCCCGGGCTGCGTGCCTACCGCTTCTTATGGAAAATCACCTCTGCACTCTGCCCATCACCAGACCCCCGCCCGCCCTCCCTCCTATCTCTTCAGTGTGCACTTAGTGTGCACTTAGTGTACCGTAAGCGTACCGGTCTGGTGGGCCTCATACGTGGCTCCTTCACTTTAGAGACAGTATCAGACAGTCATGGTTTCAGGTGCCAGGCATCCCCCTCACGATTTCTCAGTTCCCGTTTAAAGAGACAGCACAGCAGTAAGTGACACCACTGCTCCACACGTCACTGAGCAGTGAGCACAGATAGGCAGGCAGGTTTAGGCTAGCAGCGCAACTTCGCAAGCCCCACGGCATGCCCACAACATTCATAGTGAAATTGGGCAGGGGAGGAGCAAAGTACAAACAAGCAAAAGCAGCCGGTAAAACTATTTGTGGAAATTGCAGCGCTGGCTAAAGGGGCAAAAAAGTTAAGTGTCTACAACTTCCCCAGTCCCACTAATGTTCACAAATGCTGGCCCCTCTAATAAAAAAATCTATGCATCTCTACATTGTATTTCTTTGAATCTCAATAAAAAAAATTTTTTGGTGGTGTCAACCCCCTGGAGGGTGTCACCCGGGTGCGGCCCGCACCACCCGCACACCCTAATGACGCCACTAAACCCAATACTAACCCCGAAATGCTCCAGATGAAGATAGAAGATGTCACTGCGCTGAATGAAGACATTTACCGCCTGGAAGAAGACCTTTGCCGCCGGACTTCAGGAACTGTTAACACCTATTTCGGGTATAGACTTAGGTTTTTTTGGGGTTTTTTTTAGATAAGGGTTTTTTTTTTTATGGGTGCAAGAGAGCTGTTTGTAAAAGAGTTTATTGCCCTCTTAAGGGCAATGCCCCTCTAGGGGCAATGGGCAGCTTAGGTATTTTTAGACTTATTTTTTTTTTTATTTTGGGAGTTGGTTGGGTTGGGGGTTTTGCTGTTAGGGGGAAATTGGTAATTTTTTTAGGTAAAAGAGCTGTTTAACTTCAAAAGGCCCTTTTAACGGCTATTGGTAGTTTAGAAGAGGGGTTCTTTTTATTTGGGGCGGGGTTATTTTCATAGGGATATAATGTTATATATTTTTTTTTAATTGTAACTTAGTATGTTTTTATTCAATGTAATTGGCTTTAATTTGGGGGTGTTAGGTTAGGGGGCTTAGTAATTAAATTAGTTATTTGCATTGTGGGGGGTTGGTGGTTTATGAGTTAATAGGTTAATTAGATTTATTGCGATGTGGGGGGTTGGCGGTTCAGGGGTTAATAGGTTAATTAGGTTTATTGCGATGTGGGGGTTGGCGGTTTAGGGGTTAATAGGTTAATTAGGTTTATTGCGATGTAGGGGGTTGGCGGTTTAGGGGTTAATATTTTAATTATGTTATTTGCATTGTTGTTTAATTTGAAGATTAGGGGTTCATTACTTTATTATTTTACGATGTGGGGGTTGGAAGTTTAGGCGTTTGATAATATTTCTTGCGGGCGCTTAGGTGTTTTTTTGTTAATACTTTGTGCGGGCGGTTAGGTTTTTATTATTTCGTTTTGTTTTTTTTGTTATTTTTGTTATTTTGTGTGGGCGGTTACGTGTTTTTTTCTTATTATTTCATGCGGGCAGTTAGGTGTTTTTTGTTAATATTTCTTACGGGCACATAGGTGTTTTTTTCTTAATGCTTCGTTTGGCTACGCTGCATCAAGGTAAATTCTTTTGGCTGCGCGCGCAGCCAGCATTCTTTTGGCTATGTGCGCAACTGATGACGGCGACGGACAAGTTATAAACATGATTATAGTATAGATATATATATATGTATATATATATATATATATATATATAAGTAATCCAGTCAGATGCACTCTCAGGTATTTTCAATAGGTTCTTTAATGGAACGTTTTCGGGGTTCACAACCCCTTCATCAGCATAAGCAAATAACCAAATATCACACAATTTATAGTGTATCAAAACAGTGTCTCACCAAACAATTTTGCTTCCAAAAAGTGCGCCAAAATACCGAGTGTGGAACGCATCTTGCGTTCCACCGTGATCATGCCAACCGGAAGTGATGTCACTTCCGGATTCGCGACATGATTAAAACATATATACATTGCTTTGTATTGCATTTAATGACAATTTACAATGTGCTCAAAAATTACCTAATAAATAATTGAAAATTGATGTCAACAAACAAAATGTAATTACCTGTGATCTGCACATCAAATATTATAGTGTGAATCAATCGTCATAGTAACCGTAGCCATGGTTACGAGACATAACTAAGTAAGTGTATAATGGTGAATTATCTAGTGTAACAAACATATATAGTGACATTAGTTGCTAAACATTCTGTGTCATGTTCATTCACAACTATGCATAATCATTTATATACATAAATACGTAAAGAAAAAAGAAATTAAATATAAAAGTAACCTTAAAAAGTGGCGGTTCTTGCTGGTACTTGTTATCAATACATATAGCTGTGTACCCTACCTGTATGATAGTACATGTACTTTATATAGGTAGTGTATCAATAAATCGTTTTGCAACCTTATTCTATTGTGTATTACCCTAAATGTAAAAATAAATAAACGATGTACTATGGCTAGTTTAGCATGACTAGTTATGTTAGCGTTCAAACTTCGCAAACAAAAAAGTACATCTATTTCTCTGTATATTAATGATATGATACAGATATGTGGCCCACTCCGAAGAATTCACTTAATGATACAGTGAATTCACAAAGAGATCCAAATTAGCATACTAGGACAAAGAGCAGTATATTAGGTCATGACAATCTTCATTGTACCTCTATTTCTGTGTATATATTAATGTGGCCTATAGCAGTTTTATACTTTATATTGTGTATATAAATATGTCTAGACAGTGTCTAGGATTTAATCTCTTATTACACCAAGATGAACCAGGTAACAATGTCCAACATGTAGATGACCAAGTGTGGACACATAAAAACAGTCCATCTTATAGCTCCTAAGTATTTGCAGTTAGATTGGTTTATTCCCGGCTTAAGGTATAAAGTGCAAAATTGGGTAATCTCACCTCAGAGACCAGGCTTCCACAACCCCGATGGGGGATATGGTCCTCCACCTTGGTGTGTCGTAAGCGACCAGTTCACATCACTCAGATGAGCCATGGAGCTGGGAGCTAAACGTAGCCACAATGACTCCGGGTTATACCCCAAGCATGTAGCACTACCTTATAACCTTAGGTAAGATTTTTGAAATCTGGAGTAGTGTTTAATCCGCCTGGATGGATAGTCCCCGATTTAAAGATCCATTGGGCTTCCCGTTTGAGTAGTATCCTGCTCCTATCTCCTCCCCGATCAAGTGGGGGTATATGATCGATGAGGATATAGCGGATTGAAGATACGGCATGGCCTTGCTTGGCACAATGGCGTGCAACAGGTTGGTCAGAATCCCCCTGTTTGAGTGCCGATCTGATTGCGTGCCTATGGTTTGCCATTCGTTCACGTAACGTGCCTGTGGTTTTGCCCACGTAAAAACAAGAACATGGGCAAAAGAGGAGGTATACCACGTGTGTGGTAGTGCACGTGATAGAGTGCTTGATCACGTATCTTCGATTAGTATGTGGGTGATGAAAGGTTTTAGTACTGACCAAACCATTGCACGTTGTGCAGCCTAAACATCTATATGATCCTTTGATGTTAATTTTAGCTCCTGTGGTGTAGCTAGCTTTTTGATCAGTACGCATCAAGAGGTCTTTAAGGTTAATACCCCTCTTAAAGCCCACCATTGGTTGTACCTTCCGGGTAAATGTTAACTTAGGGTCTGACGTCATAATAGGCCAATGTTGATGTAGGATACGTCCTGTATTTTTGGTAGTTGGAGTAAATGTAGTAGTCATAATTAGTTTGTTGCTCGTGTCCCTCTTTGGTGTGTGGGCCTGATTAGTTCTTCCTGAGTGAGTGAGGATGCTGTACTCATGTTTTCTTGGATAATGGAAGGTTTATATCCCCGCTCGCGGAATCTTTCTCCCACTCCTGCCAATTGGGAGACCCCAGTTTGTATATCTGAATTATTTCTCATGGTCCTCACAAATTGAGATCTGACTATGCCCTTCAAAAGGGCAGGAGGATGACAGCTGTCAGCGCTCAAAATGGAGTTCCGATCGGTTTGTTTATGATAAAGGGTCGTGCCCAATTGATGTGTTTTTTTCAACACCGTCAAGTCCAGAAAATTAACGGACTGTGTGTCAACCGTCATTTTGAATTTAACATTGCTTGTGGCCGTGTTATATGATTCAAACAAAATTTGTAGTTCCTCCATGGTCCCCCGCCATACCATGAAGATGTCGTCAATATATCTGTAATAACATACTACTGCCAAATTGGTAGTGTTCCATAAATACAGATTTTCTAATTGAGACATGTACAGGTTGGCGTACGCGGGGCCATGGAGGAACCCATGGCTGTACCAGCTGTTTGTAAATAGAAACTACTCTCGAATCTGAAGTAATTCTTATACAAACAGAATTCTATCAAGGAAAGAAAGAATTTAATTGGTGGGCCCTCATAAAGAGGATTATTGATGATATGTTCCTCGAAGATACGTGATCAAGCACTCTATCACGTGCACTACCACACACGTGGTATACCTCCTCTTTTGCCCATGTTCTTGTTTTTACGTGGGCAAAACCACAGGCACGTTACGTGAACGAATGGCAAACCATAGGCACGCAATCAGATCGGCACTCAAACAGGGGGATTCTGACCAACCTGTTGCACGCCATTGTGCCAAGCAAGGCCATGCCGTATCTTCAATCCGCTATATCCTCATCGATCATATACCCCCACTTGATCGGGGAGGAGATAGGAGCAGGATACTACTCAAACGGGAAGCCCAATGGATCTTTAAATTGGGGACTATCCATCCAGGCGGATTAAACACTACTCCAGATTTCAAAAATCTTACCTAAGGTTATAAGGTAGTGCTACATGCTTGGGGTATAACCTGGAGTCATTGTGGCTACGTTTAGCTCCCAGCTCCATGGCTCATCTGAGTGATGTGAACTGGTCGCTTACGACACACCAAGGTGGAGGACCATATCCCCCATCGGGGTTGTGGAAGCCTGGTCTCTGAGGTGAGATTACCCAATTTTGCACTTTATACCTTAAGCCGGGAATAAACCAATCTAACTGCAAATACTTAGGAGCTATAAGATGGACTGTTTTTATGTGTCCACACTTGGTCATCTACATGTTGGACATTGTTACCTGGTTCATCTTGGTGTAATAAGAGATTAAATCCTAGACACTGTCTAGACATATTTATATACACAATATAAAGTATAAAACTGCTATAGACCACATTAATATATACACAGAAATAGAGGTACAATGAAGATTGTCATGACCTAATATACTGCTCTTTGTCCTAGTATGCTAATTTGGATCCCTTTGTGAATTCACTGTATCATTAAGTGAATTCTTCGGAGTGGGCCACATATCTGTATCATATCATTAATATACAGAGAAATAGATGTACTTTTTTGTTTGCGAAGTTTGAACGCTAACATAACTAGTCATGCTAAACTAGCCATAGTACATCGTTTATTTATTTTTACATTTAGGGTAATACACAATAGAATAAGGTTGCAAAACGATTTATTGATACACTACCTATATAAAGTACATGTACTATCATACAGGTAGGGTACACTGCTATATGTATTGATAACAAGTACCAGCAAGAACCGCCACTTTTTAAGGTTACTTTTATATTTAATTTCTTTTTTCTTTACGTATTTATGTATATAAATGATTATGCATAGTTTTGAATGAACATGACACAGAATGTTTAGCAACTAATGTCACTATATATGTTTGTTACACTAGATAATTCACCATTATACACTTACTTAGTTATGTCTCGTAACCATGGCTACGGTTACTATGACGATTGATTCACACTATAATATTTAATGTGCAGATCACAGGTAATTACATTTTGTTTGTTGACATCAATTTTCAATTATTTATTAGGTAATTTTTGAGCACATTGTAAATTGTCATTAAATGCAATACAAAGCAATGTATATATGTTTTAATCATGTCGCGAATCCGGAAGTGACATCACTTCCGGTTTGCATGATCACGGTGGAACGCAAGATACGTTCCACACTCGGTATTTTGGCGCACTTTTTGGAAGCAAAATTGTTTGGTGAGACACTGTTTTGATACACTATAAATTGTGTGATATTTGGTTATTTGCTTATGCTGATGAAGGGGTTGTGAACCCCGAAAACGTTCCATTAAAGAACCTATTGAAAAGACCTGAGAGTGCATCTGACTAGATTACTTATATTGCTTATTTTTGCACCCAGGTGGTTGACACTTGGTGGGCCGAGCTGGAAATTGTTTACACATATATATATATATATATATATATACACACATACATACATACATACCACTAGAGCAAAAACAGTTTACTTTCAACTAGTAATACGTAATATTTTAGATGGTGTTTAATTCATCAGTTGTAATGATGATGAGACATAACTTACTTTTTAATGTAGATATGAATTTCAAATACCCGTGCTTTACCACCCATTTCATACGTAGATGAATTAAATGCCATCTAAAATATCACTAACATTCCAGATCTGTTTTTATAGAGGAGAGAGTTTACCATCACTTTACGATCCAGCTGGATTGTCACGGGTATCACCACCTTGTGTAGTAAGGGCAGCTAGGGAAATGCAGCTATCTAATCAGCTTAGAAACAGCTATAAAAATATCTAGATAATCCAAATAATGTGACATGGGACACGTATCGAAAAGCTAAGATAGAAAAATAAATTTTTATAAACCATCAAAATATACTGGACGATCTCAAAGTACAGGCAATTTGTCAAAGCCTTGGCAAATTTAGTTTAAAGTGAAAAAGCAGAAAATTGACTGTAGCTTTTAAAATAGGGGATAAAAAAAATATACAGGGACTCAAGATATCGCAGATGATTTTTTCAGCTTTTAAAAAAATATATTCAGCAGACCCTATTAATGGTATTAGAAAGATGTATTTGGGGACTCTATTGCTGTCCCCAAAGTGAATGTTTTTTAAACAGTCCCATATTAGAAAAAGAAATACTACAGGCTATAAAATCTGTGCCACTGAATGAAGCCCCAGTATCAGACCAATTGCCAATAGAATTTTATAAATTATTAGGCTCTCATATTACCATCTTCTTGCAGCATTATTTAATAAATATTGCCATATTTCATAGCTTTAATAATTACTTATTACTCTCTTCTAAATAATGACTACACACTACTGACCAATATTGTTGCTAACAGGCTTAAAAGAGCCCTGGACCTATTAATACATAGAGACCAAACAGGGATCATGCAAAGGAGGAATTCAGTAAAAAATATTAAAAACCTGTTTCTTGCCATTGAACATTATTGGAACAAATTTTGTAATAGGCATTTTAACCCCAAATCGTATACAGCGCTGATAACAATCGATGCAAAAAAAAAATGTTTTTTACTCCATTCAATGGAATCATTTGTTTACGTCCCTAGAAAAGGTAATTTTTTTAATTTTGTGAAGCGTATATATGAGAATCCACATTCACCTAAAATCATATTAGCCAAAAGGTACAAGGCACGTTTGCCCATTGTCTCCATTATTGTTTAATATTGCAAAAGAACCTGACTATATGCCTTTGAAAAGAGCTTGAGGGTATCACGATTATTAAACATACTGTACAAAACATACCGAAATTTCTAGATCTGGTGAACAAATGTAGTACTTTTTCCAGATATAAGATAAACACGAACAAGTCAGAGATTCTCTAGTTAGTCAAAACAAGGGAAAACAATAGAAATTTCACTTTTTAGCCTGTCCAAAGGAATTATATAAGGAATAATTATAACAATAATGTCAGGAATAAATAATAATAATATAATAATGATTATGAACGGAATACAAAATGTAGAAATAGATATCAAGATAGGAGAATGCAAAGTCAATATAGAAATTACTCTAAACGGAAAGTGGTTCAGAACGTTATAATAATAATTACTATAAAGGTGGTTACAAGAGATATAATGATATTTGACACCATTATAATAATTCTGCACAGAACAATTATAGAGAATTCAATAAAGATTGGAGAATCCCAACTAGTTACACATTTGAATCACTAAATGTAGATGAAGTAAAAATCCCTGAGGGTCCTTTTATAGACTTACTATCTCCAAAACAGAGATTTTTGAGAGACTGGTTCCCAAAGGATCATCAAGAATTAACCAAGACCCCAAAGAGAAGAAGAAAACTAGAGGGAATAGAGAGAGAGAGAGGAAACAAAAAATAAAATTGAAAACCTGATAAATCCAACAAGAATTTTCAATATTAGCAAGAAAAAGAATAGATGAAGAGGAATTTAAAGTTCTCAGTAAGGGGCTAACATCTGCTCCATCTTGTAAACCAACTCTAATAAACATTAACCAGTTCATAAGAAAGTTAACGTTGAAAAAGTATTTTCTTTGAAACCCCAATGAAATTTCTGCCAATGCTTCTCTAGATTTTATACATTCAGGTTTTAAACCAAAGTTGTCATTTTATACTATGACTGAAAAAGGTACTTTCATTTACACTATTTGAAAAGTGAGTAAAGGAAGATTTGTAATGTAATATATCAAACAATTATGGATACTAAATATTATCTCAAAGAAGCTTATCGACTTCTGTAAGATAAAAATATATACACAAAGTGGAAAATCAATCCAACTGAAAAATAAAAACAAGAATTATTCTTATTGTTAGATGAAGCACATAAAAAAGGGATAATAGATTATGCAAAGTTGAAATTTCTAAAAATTAATGGATTCATTCAACATTCTACCTAAAATCCATAAAGATCCTATTAATCCACCTGGAATGCCTGTTATTTCAGGAATAGAAACTATCCCTAACCTATGCCAATATGTAGAATTTTATCTTCAAAAATATGTAGTAGAATTGCCTGTCTATGAGATTTTAGAAGAAATAGTTTGGAAAAAATAATATATTTGTGTAACATGCGGTAAGTTCATTATATACGAACATAAATCATCAACTAGTGCTGAAAGCGCTAGACTTTTTTCTAATGAAAGATCAAGAGATATTAGATCTACAGAAACATTTTATATTGGACTATATTAAATTTATTTTAATGAACAATTGTTTTTTTATTTAACAGCGACTTTTATTTGCCAATAAAAGGGATGGCAATGCGCACAAGATTTGCACCCAGTTATACTAATTTATTCATGGGGTATTTTGAATTGTCGTTTTAAAAAAATTACCCTGGGGTGCGAATCTTGTGCTATAGAATAGATTAATTGCAACATTTTAAATTTGGAATGATGATCCAGAGTTATTACAATTATTTATGGAAGATATGAATAGAAATGATTTTGGTTTGATGTTCACATATGAAGTGAGTTGTAAACAGATTAATTTAAAAATCAAAATTTAACAAACTTTTTTTTTTTTTTTAAAGTAGAATCTGAGGTGGAGCCTGGAGGAGCACAGTGATGGGCGCTTAATCATTGAGCTCCGTGCATTCAAAGCAGTGAAAAACAGCTAAGATAGGCTTAAGTGGAGATTAGCTAACCGATTTTGTAGAGGGGGCTCTCCCTAAACTTCTAGGCAGTAAACTTGCCTAACACAAGCTGCAATATGAGAACGGGCTGAGCCGTGAAGAAAACACACGCAACTCACAGCGTAGCTAATCCGCCATCTTAGCGAAAAACTTATTGCGATCAGAGTGGGGCGGCTGCAGACCCGATGTCGACAAGAAAATAAAGAGGCAAGCAAAGGAGTATATCATATACCCGACCTTGGTAAGCAGCGGGGAAACATGTACCCTCTTACTGTGCCAATAATAAATAATAAGAGGGGAGGGACTGGAAGCTAGCTCACTGAACCGCCACTTTCTCCAGAAGCCCGCCGTGGCTAGTTTAACAAACACAGTAAAATATCCCGCAGACACATAAAATAACGTTGACAAGGATAATGTCCTGCTGTGGAAATCAACACCTACAAGTAACGGATGGGACATTGGGGATTTAGTACCATAGTAATATACTACCAAGCAAAAAGGAACACAGTTTATAGTGCACTATTATGATATGCCTCATACTATAAATATAATGTTAACAGATGAGTGCTAATAAGTGACTGTGGAGGTTAAAGGGGGGTGCAGTGTGTCTTGGCTGCAACCTGGGTCCTGCTTAAGTGCTTTATACCGTAATTACCCGCTTATCTAAAAGGGCGCCAGAGGTCACAGTTGCAGCTTCTTTACACAAAATTGCACATATGCTACTCTTGCCACTTTGATTCCTGAGAGGGGACATTAAAATTGCAATAAAAGCAAACAATATAAAAAACAACGAAGCTGCCAAGGGTTTCTCAGCGGAACAAACTTGCTTAATGCATAATCTCCTTGTCAGATTTTAAAAGGACTTGTTTACTTGATTATAACAGACCTAGGGCTCGATACTACTTTTTTATATCAAGAGAGAAAAATGTCTACCAGAAAACTGAACAAGTCAGCACCCGGAACTAAAACCGCAGCACAGCACCTCTTTTTTTTAAACCTTCAAAGGAAGGAAAAGCTCAAGACATACCCGCATCTCTCCCTGAGGAAGAGTTAGACTCAGACATGGAACCTCAAATCTCTGACACAACTACAGCCCCAGTAACAAAGGCAGATCTTCAAAATCTGGTTTCTAAACATGATATAACCACAATATTTGATAAAATGTGGGATAAAATGGACACACTACAAAATACAGTCGCTAGCAGTTTAGCGGAAATCAAACAGGACATTCTAGACTTGGGAACTAGAGTTGAAATCCTAGAAGAAAAAGGAGACACTACAATGGAAGAAATTAATCATTTATCCCACCATATGTCCTCTCAACAACAAGACATAGATGACATTCAAGATAAAATGGAGGATTTAGAGAACAGGAGCCGTAGGAATAAATTAAGATTAAAAGGTGTCCCTGAATCTGTAACACCACCAGAACTTAATGACTTCCTCCTTCAACTATTTCAAACCATAACGGATGATAAAGAGGAGGGTAAATTCCAAATGGAAAGAGCCCACAGGGCCTTAAGGGCAAAACCCAAAAAAGGAGACCCGGGGGCGGGATATAATAACAAAGATGTTTCATTTCCAAGAGAAAGAAGAAATATTGGCAGCGGCATGGAAGAATCCTACCTTTAAATTTAAAGGCTCAGTCATCCAATTTTACCAAGACCTCTGTCTAAGGACATTACAAAAATGCAACACATTGCACCCCCTTACACAACTTCTTCGGAAAAAACAGATACCTTACAGATGGGGATTCACTTTAAGCCCACTTAAGAACTGGTGATGTTTGTTCTTATAGTATTAGGCGCCTAGGGATCTCCCTAGGAATTACAAAAATATTTTCACTATAAAATATATATAACTCACATATCTGCGTATTGCACATTTGCCTTGAAGTATGATCACTGAATGTTAATAGATTACATCTATAATCTACACACTGTTGGTTTTGTATTGTTTTATTGTATTTTTTTTTTTATTTGACATATTTTGCGCAGCATGGTTCTGTTCATGCTGTAAATTTATTATGTTTCTTAGGTCACTGTTCTATAATGGTCATTTGGGTTTTTTAATTGTTTCACACAACTTGAGGAGGAGACTTAGAACCCATGCAAACAAATGCCATTTACCAACACACCCCAGACTGATTGTAACTACGCAAAATAGTGTTCATTCCCCTAAATATACAACTCCCATAAAGAACATTAACTACACAAATAACCTTACATTCCTTACTATTAATGGATTCTTGGGCAGTTAATTTGATTTCACATAACGCCAGAGGGTTAAATTCGGATATTAATCGTATGACGGCAATCACACAGTACAAATCCTTAGGAGCTAATGTGATCTTTCTCCAGGAAACACATTTCTTAAAATCACAAATACCCAGATACTGGACTAGGGACTTCCCACACCATTTCCATGCTACAACTGACTCAATACTTATACACTCTTCCCTACCTTTTGTGCATACAGAGACCATAGAGGATAGGGAGGGTAGATTCCTAATAGCGAGAGGACGTCTTCAGGATACTGATATCTTATTCAAGTGACACAGCTTCTGATGGGATGGTCTCAGACCAGGATAATTCTGGCTGGGGACTTTAATGTAGACTTGGCATTAAGCTCTAGAAAACATCCCCACTCACTCACCAAGAAACAGAATAAACAACATAAATTGATTAGGGTGATACAAGACTACTTACTTACACATTCACTAATAGACTCCTGGGCGGCACTTTATGGTAATACTATAGACACTACATATTTCTCAGTGGCACACAAAACATACACAAAACTAGATTATATATTTGGCAGCCAAATACTACAATCCGCTATTACTGTATCAACCATTCACTCATGTGTATAGTCGGATCACTCAATAGTACAACTTAAGTTAGGCAACTTTCGAACTGGAGAGAGAGCTAAAACATGGACGTATGACCCGTCGTGTTTAAAAAACCCAATAGTCAAAGACAACATCACACGACATTTGACGGAATACTGGGAGATCAATACGGGAACAACTGATAATCCTGTTTCAACATGGGCAGCCCACAAAACTTATCTAAAGGGGTCTACTTATAAAAGAAAAATCTATTTTTAACAAAAAAAAAAAAATGAACACTCAGAGACTAAACCTTCAAAAAGAGATAGACACCCTGGAAAAACAGCATAAACTGACACACTCTAAAAATATATTCAAAACAACTCCAAGACAAATGCAAGACACTTGCCAATATCCTTAATGATTAGGCGGTTAGAGCGGCATTTTGACTTAAGACAAACTATTATATCTATGCCAACAAACCAGATAGATACATGGCGCACAAAATTCGTGAGAAAATTAGATTAGCTACGATAACCCAATTTCAGAAACAAGATGGTACTATGACTACCCACCCACAAGAGATTGCTGAGATTGCTGACGGTTTTGCCCAATACTATAGCATCTTAAACGACGGAACTAAAGTAACACATTCCCCACAGACTGAATCTCTACTAACTGAATTCTTCCACAAAGCGCAATTGCCTTCCTTATTAGACACTGACAGAGATAACTTAAACCGAGCACTTACTGTTGATAAAATACAGCAGGCAATAAGAGATTTAAAACCGGGCAAGGCCCCAGGCCCTGGGGGTCTCCCGGGAGAATATTACAAACTATTTAAATCCTCTCTAATACCCCATCTAGTTAAATTTTCCAACCTTCTAAGGGCTAGAATTGTCGTCATACCCAAACCAGGGAAACATTTGAAATGATGCGCCAGCTATAGACCCATATGCCTTACAAACCAGGACTTCAAATTTTTTACCAAGGTCTTAGCGAATAGGTTAAAAATTATTCTACCGGACATAATACACGCAGACCAGGTTGGGTTTGTGGCGGGTAGAGAAGTTTCGGATAATATTAGACACATAATAACAACAATTGCCCACCTGGTCGAGACAAAAACGCCTTCTCTGGTCCTATCATTGGATGCGGAGAAGACGTTTGATAGAATTGATTGGGTATACATGTTTAAAGTTTTAGACAGGATGGGATTTAAGGGTCCTTTTGTTGATGCTTTGCAAAACATTTACTCTACACCCACTGCAACAGTGAGAGCAGTGGAACACCAATCTAACATTATAAATATAAAAAATGGTACGAGACAGGGTTGCCAGTTATCCCCTTTACTATTCGCCCTATGCATGGAACCTCTGGCAGCTTGTATCAGACAATCTCCTGACATTACTGGACTGCAGGTTAAAAAAAATGACTATAAAATAACCCTCTTTGCAGATGAGGTACTACTGACATTGACCAAACCTTTGACGTCCCTCACTAATCTTTATGATATCCTCCACCAATTTTCTGCCATATCAGGCTATAAAATAAATATGGATAAGAGTGAAGCCATGGCAATAGCACTACCAGCCCAGATGAAAAACTAATAGAATTCAATTTTACATTTTATACAAAGGAAATTATCTTCCCTTATATAAAGAATTACGTAGAGATATTGCTAAATGGAAACTTTTTAACTTTTCCTGGTATTGCAGAATATCTGCACTTAAGATGAACCCTCTCCGGAGAATTTTATACTATTCCGTACACTACCTATCCCAGTTCCAAGAAATTACCTAAAATCACTACAATCAGAGTTCACCCACTTCATAAACAACAAGAAACAGTCAAGAATTCCCTTCCAGGCGCTAACTAGGCATAGACAACTGGTAGGCTTAGGGGTCCCCAACCTACTAGATTATTATAATGCCTCCAGGATAGCCAAAACTTCATTACTAGGAACTATAAGAACTGACATAATATGGACTAGACTTGAGTCAGATCTGGGAGACTATAACTCACCAACGTGAGAATCGAAATTGCCCCCTAGTTACTAGTTTTTTAAACTACCATTGGAAAACTTTATTGAAACAGAAACAGCTGTTGCCAGACTTCTCCACTAAAATGCCAATTAGATATCTTATTCCAACTGAATTTAGGAAACAGTTGGACAAATGTGAAAATAAAGACCTTTACCGAGTAGGAGATCTGTTGACACATAATAAACTATTAACATTTAACCAGTTGCAAGATAGGTTGGCACCGCTCTCTATCAAGTGGTATTTACAACTATAGCTCGCGTCTGGCTTGAGCAAACTTTTATCACACATGCGTAACCAGATTAGTACTCCTCTGGAGAGAATTTGTAGCTCTAGCACTAGATCGAAAAAAACATTTCATAACTCTATATAGCACTCCAAAACACGGCAAAGGATACTAAATCACACCTCATGCTTAAGTGGGAAGCAGACACTGGAACTTTGTTAGATATGCAAGAATGGTATGAGGTGTTTTACTCCTCTTGTAGAGGTCTGATTAGTGCAGACTTAAGGGAAAATAGCTTAAAAAACCTCTTTAGATGGTATTTGACCCCAGTGAAAACTTCTCATTTTGTGGAGGGAAGAAATAGAAATTGCTACAGGGGATGTGAATAGGTGGGCACCTATGCACACATGTGGTGGGGATGCCCTGAGGTTGCCAGGATTTGGGCTAGACTATCTACTTACCTCAGCACAGTACTGGATGATAACATCTCATTAACCATGTCTCAAGGACTTTTGAATACGCCACTCCCAAATTTCCATACACATATTAACACTTTCATTAGGATACTCTGCACGGTAATGAGAATAAGTATTGCCAGTCAGATACTGGAAAGAAGGGACACTGACATGGCAGGAGATAATAGACAAATTTAAAATGACATACTCACTACACGAAACAGCAGCGACAATCCTGGGGACAGTAGAAGTATTTCAAAAAGTATGGTTCTATTGGTTGATGCAACCCACTTAGGCTACGTTTCTCGGCGTCACATAGGAGTCAGGAGAACTACAACAATTGGAGGAGGAGCACACAAAGGCGTAGATGGCATGGGTAGGGTTAGCTTTATCACTATAGTCGATTTTTTATATAATACCTCTTACCCCTCAACAACGTAACTAGCTTTAGAAATATGTGAGAGTGTTGACACTTAAAAATTGATTTATAAATGACGAAAAGTTATTTTTGTTCATTTGTTTTTAGTTATAAAGTACTGTTATAAAATTATATAGAAGATGTTTTTACATTTGTCAGGTATTATCTTTTAGTTCTGGAACCATGCTCAGATTGAGCTGTAAAAAGCAATATTACCCTCAACAGACTGTCAAACCGTATACAGTAACTACTAGTCAATCCATGTCGAGGAAAAAGAGAATAAACGGTTGATTACAGAAAGTACTGTGCTTACTTCCCTGACAAACTACAAATGTTATCAAATGCATATTATGTATCTTATGTTGTATGCTGTTATTCTAATAAAAACTATTTTAACATAAAAAAGTAGAATCTAATGGCTACATCCAGCAAGATAGCTGCCACCTGAATAAGTGGAGAACCATCATTCTAAATTTTAGTAGGCCAAAAATTGGAAGGCTTCTTCCCTTGTGTTGGGTGTAAGGCATGTAAATACAGCTCTACGACTAAATCTTTCACATCTATACAAGCTGGAGAAGTCTTCCATATTAAATATCTTATTCATTGCACTGAAACTAATATCATCTATTTAACTAAATGTTCTTGTGACCTCCAATACCTCTGTCAAATGAATAGAATGTTAAGAACACACAATAATAGAACATCGTCTTTGTGTTGAACATAGATCAGACCATACAGCATTACATAAACAGTTCAAAGAAGCACATATATAAGATATATCTGCTCTTAAATTCTGGGTTATAAAGAGGCTTTATAAAAATAATAGACGGGTAATTTAGAAAAAAAAAATGTTGCTTAAAGAGGCTGAAGTTATCTATAAGTTTAAAACCCTAGCACCACAAGGGTTAAACTCAGAATTAGATCTTAATTTTCTGATATAAAATTTCTAATAATTGGAAGGTTATTCCAAGTATAAATGTTGATTAGTTCCTATTGTGAACATTTTGTTGTATAGAGATAGATATTTTTTTATGGTCCCTGAAAAAAAGAAAGACATCATAATATATATTTTTTTGTTAGTAATGGTAATTTTATCTTGATCTTACATTTAGGTTTGTGATGTAATATGTCTTTTATTTGATTAAAATTAATATTGTAATATATTTCATTTGATTGCATTACTTCTCAAAATTATTGATTTTTTAAATGGAATTGTTTTTTTATTTCAACTGTTAGAGATTCTATTTCCATTCTTACTACAACTGGAATCAAATTAATCCAATTTTTGGAGATTATTATGTTTTCATAATAAACTGGAATTGAATTATTATCCTGACTGGCAACATAAAGTAAGAGTTAAATGACAGATGAGCATGAGTTACGTGGCACGCTATTAAAAGAGGAGACTTATAATCAACAGGTGTCTTGATAAAGGATTTATGCCGAAACGCATGGAAAACCTTTTCAGGAATGAATGAATAATCATACAGTGTAACTGCTGGGGAGCCAGCACAAATATATTGATCCTACTGTTTTGAGCATCTGTTTCTTATACACCATTATTATAAGGAAGTTGGGCATGAAATCACTCCATGAACTTGTCAAAGGGATTTTAAAGAATCAAAGTTTGAGAGTTTGATGATCGCAACATGAGACATTAATTAAAGATCATTGGTTGAGAATTGTGAATGACCAATGATCTTGTATGCCGATTGGCCTTCACTGGTAACATGACTTTAAGGAGGCAGAATCAGTGGAGGATGCTGACACAGTGTAACAATAGTAAGGTACCTTACTGAAAAGATTTATTGATAAAGTCCTAGGCAAATAATTATAATGTTAGTTTTTTGAAGAACTTTCTGAATGGATTCCATTAATTATAAATTTTGCACAGAACTTTATAAAGTGATACTATTGATTCAAGTCTTAGAGACTTAGTATATTCTTATATATTTTTTAAACACCACTGTATACTTACATTATTTTAATAAATTGTTTAATAATATTAAATATATTTAGGAATATTTCCAGATGTTTTATTTTATCTCTACATCCGATTGCTCAAACAGCTTTTTAGCTATACCTAGGTTTGTACAGTAACCATTCTATTTCCACTCTATATAAAATTACTATTAGAGAACAAGGTGAATTGAACCTCCATAAGATACATCAAAAATGGTTAAATGATCTCCAAGGTATAGAGATTCAGGATATTAGGAACTTTTGGTTTTGTTTCAAACTACAGAAATTTTGGTCTAGGGAGAATTTCTTAGTCAACAAATTTGTACAAAAAAAGATAGTATTCAACATTAAAAGTAGTATGTTCTTATACAGTAGAACATCTAAAATTGAATATGTTGAATTAATTAATCCAGCAATACTATTCGGAATTTTAAGATTCTGGAAATGCAACAGTTAATTCAAGAAAGGAGGAGACAATTAACCATTGAATAATATGAGATTTTTATTTTGTCTGATGAAAAAAAAGCCAAACTATATTTCAGAAAGTGGGGTTAAATAATTAATACTTTACCATGGGACTCCCAAATTAAAATTATACTCCCTTTATGGGGATCTGTTTTCTTAAATAATGAGGTCCAGCAAGGACAATATCCGTTAAGATGGCAAAAATGTGACCATATGGGGAGCACTTTAAGTTATTTTTGTATCCAGCTATTATTGTTTTTTTCCTCTCTTCTTTATTTTTTCCCATTAAGATGGAGATATAATGGATTATTATATCTATCTTTTCATTTTAACTCCAGAACTTATGATTCAAGGTACTATTATTTTATTCCCGCTCTAGTATTTTTATTTTTGGAAAACAGATGTGAATTAAGAATATAAGGGAGTAATTAAATAGAATTAGTGACAGGTTTAAGCCAAGAATTCCATGAACTGTTCTTGACAATATGAATAACTTGGATATTGTAAAAGGCTAAGCTATAACATATTCATTTTATATTTGACATATTTTGTTTTCCTTTGGGATATGTTAAACTGTTTTATGTACCTCAAAAAAAAAGACTGAAAAAAATGGAAGGAAAATGTAACTGACATTTGTCAGAAAAAAAATACTAATTTGAAATTCAAACTAAGGGCTTTTGCATTAGATATGTGCATTTGGACCCTTCATGAGAACCTGAATGCGGAAGTAGGCGGCCACATGTGCTGTTTGGCTCTTTTTGGAGCTGTATTTATTCTTGTGAAAGATCACTACACTAAGATCTGGATTAGCACTTAGTTTGGTGATTTTTCACAAGAAAAAAACAAAAAGAGCCAAACAGCTTGAGCGGTCGTCTACGTCCATATTTTGATCTTCACAAAGGATCCAAATGCACATATCTATTTTGCATTGTCTTTTTATTATGCATTTGTTGTTTATGCAATTCTGCTGTGTTTAGTGGTCTTTTAAGTATTTAAGTATTGGATCAGCATAAATAAATGTACTTATATATAACCCATTCTTTTTCTATTATCAGAGGTATTGGTTTCTTGCAGTATGGTGCATAAATCACAAAGACACTCATTTGCCTCAAAATTGATTGACACTCTCAACTTTAAATAGGTTAAAGTTGTGCGCACAACCATACCTTGGACAAATCTATTAGCAAAACATGTCAAGCATTCACATATATGCTCCGCTGTTAAATCCTCTGCATTATGGAGTGCTAATTTTCATATGATTGTGTTATGAATATTTAATATTTGGGCTCATATGGAAAAAATCAAGCAATTTTAAATAACTGACTCCCACAAAAAACGAAAGAGCAGTGGATGGCCAATGTATAGTAATTTAAAATCATTTAATAAACATCAATAGGCAGAAATTAGAGATCATGCTATACTTTTAGTTCTTGTGACAACACAAATAGGTAACCACTTTGTGCTGACCCAAGTTTTGTAATTTAGAAGTTCTCAGCTACCAAAATTGGAGATAGATTTGTGTTCTCTCAGGGGTACACTTTTTACCGCTCTAATGACCAGTTGTTCCAATAATTTTGAAGCAAAGGGAAGTAAGGAGACCGATCGATAGTTTGAAGGGGTGGAGGGGTCAAGCGAGGGCTTTTTTTTAGGATTGGTATGATTGACACATGCTTGAATGTATCAGGAAATGTGCCAGTGGTGAGAGATTGGTTAAAGAGATGAGTTAGGGTAGGGGCTAGTGAAGCAGAGAGAGAGGGAGGAAGTTGTGAAGGAATAGGTTCAAGTGGGCAGGTTGTGAGATGAGCCAAGGATAGGAGTACAGAGACTTTTTCCTCTGTTACAGGAGGGAAGTAGCATAGAGTTTTGTTAATAGAAGGGGTGGGTAGGATTGCTGCGTTTGAGGGGTATGAGGTGCAGATATCTTTTCTAATGGTGTCAATTTTATTTTTGAAGTGATCAGCAATAATTTGAGCAGTGAGGTTGGTAGTGGGCGGCGGTGCAGGGGGCACACTTTTTACCGTTTTCTTTTTTATTCATCATATTTTAATACATAAATATATGTAATGGTTATTTTAAGTAAAAATGGGTTTTACCACTAAGCATACACTTCTTAATTTTGACCAAATATTGATGAAGATGTTTTTTCTTATGTCTACTTGGGGCATGTTTATTTTTCATTATTTTTGTATTATATATAAATTTGGCATCCAGCTACTGCCAAGGATTAGTATTCTGTCTCAAGTGGTGACTAATATATTCCTTAGCTACAAAATATAATTATTTTGTTTATCTTCACATGGACTGGCAGGACTCCACCCCAGTCTATTTTCCTTGTCCTGTGTCATTTTATGAACATATTACAGCCAGCTCATATTTAGAGAAATAACTAATATAAACAAAAAAAAAAAAAAATCTTATGAGCAAGAAAGGATTTTCATTGAAACTAAAAACATGTTCATGCAAAAGAAGATGTAACCCTCTAATGTCCCTCTTAACACATGCAATATAATGTTTTTAAAGACTGTGAGGGGTTTGAGAATATGCTGTGGGAAGAGAGAGAACTTAATTAAATTATTAAGAACACTCTTTAAGACATCAAAACTAACCATTTGACCAAACTGCGATATGTGTAGCTGTACAGTATAGGATATAATTATGGGAAAATAAATATATCTGTGCTGTGCACATGTTTACCAAAGGAACAGAAAAATAAAATTGGTCACAAAATGAAAAAACAAGTGTGATTTGGTTTACACTGCATCCCACTAAATGATGGTATAAACTATGAACTCCTGATATTACAACATATAATCTGCAGACAGAACCTTTTTAAAGGGGCAGTAAACCTACAAACTAATGTTATATAATTCTGTACATAGTGCAGAATTATATAACATTAGCTTAGTGACAGATTTATACATTAAAGGATTGCAGAGAATTTTTAATTCTGGAAAAATGAACTTTTAAATAAAAATTCTCTGCAATCCTTTAATGTATAAATCTGCCACTAAGCTAATGTTATATAATGCTGCACTATGTGCAGAATTATATAACACCATTAGTTTGTAAGTTTACTGTCCCTTTAAATTTGTTCCATCATAGTTTAGTAAGATTTGTAAGTTTACATTTTTTTATTTTATTTTTGGAAACTTCCTAGATGGTTATGAGGTCTAACATAGCTATTTTTTATGCCAACAATAACACATTAGAAGGAGAACTTATGTAAAGCTATCTTAACATCAAATAGT
Source organism: Bombina bombina (assembly GCF_027579735.1). Lineage (NCBI taxonomy): Eukaryota > Metazoa > Chordata > Amphibia > Anura > Bombinatoridae > Bombina > Bombina bombina. The sequence goes on along the minus strand of NC_069501.1, from coordinate 651,932,824 downwards.
ATCAATTGATCCATTCATATATATATATATTTATTATCATCATCATCATGTATTTGTATAGCTCCGCCAAATTCCGTAGTGCTGGGTACAGTGATAGGGGTATACAATGACACGGATTTGTGATAAAATACAAAACATAACAAAACTAAACTAGTACAGGAGGAAGAGGGCCCTGCTCCGGAGAGCTCACAGTCTACAGGTTTAGGGTACAGAGACATAATGTTGGGGGTAGCTTGTCACATCAGTTGTAGTTCCAACAGTGAGTCAGGCAGTTCATGTATTAGTTTGGTTAGGATGAGAGATGGAGGGGAGAGGGTAAGCCTCTCTGATTAGGTGGGTTTTCAAGGAGCATCTGAAGCTATACAAGGTTGGAGACAGTCTTATGGAGCAGGGTAGAGAGTTCCAGAGGACAGGAGCAGCATGTGCAAAGTCTTGGAGACGGGAGTGGAACGTAGATATAACAGGAGTGGCGAGACGTAGGTCAGAGGTTGATCGAAGAGGACGGTATGGGGAATATTTCATGATGAGAGAGGAAATATAGGAGTTAGACTGTTGAGTGCTTTGTAAGTTAGGGTTAAAACTTTAATTTGTATTCTGGAGTGTAGTGAAGAGACTGGCAGAGTGGAGCAGCTGACGTAGATCTGCGACTTAGGTGGATGAGTCTAGCAGAAGCATTCATAACAGATTGGAGGGAGGAGAGGCGGTGTTTTGGAAGGCCATTTAGAAGTAGATTGCAATAATCAATGCGTGACAAAATGAGAGAATGAATAAATATTTTTGTAGTTTTTGAGTAAGGAAGGGATGAATTCTAGAAATGTTGCGTAGGTGTGAAAGGCAGGATTTGGTAAGTGCTTGTATATGTGGGTTGAATGTGAGTTCTGAGTCAAGTGTGACCCCAAGACAGTGGATCTGGGGTGAGGTGTTGAGAATAGAGTCTCCAATCGTCAGAGAAATGTCAGGTGTTGGATGTCTCGAAGAGGGGGGTATAAGAAGCAGCTCAGTTTTGGACAGATTTAGTTGGAGGTAGTGTGAAGACATCTAAGAGAAAATTGCAGAGAGGAAGTTGAAAATCTGGTTGAGTAAAGAGGGAGAGATACCAGGAGAGGAAAGAAAAATTTAGGTATCATCAGCATATAAGTGGTACTGGAATCCAAAAGGAGGCTATAAGTTTTCAAAGGGAGGATTTATAGAGAGAGAAAAGCAAGGGACCCATGACAGGGCCTTGCGGTACTCCAACTGAGAGAGGCATAGGATCACAAAATATTTTGTTAAAGGAAACTCAAAATGAGCGGTTTGAGAGATATGAGGCAAACCAGGAGAGGGCTGTGCCAAATTAATGTAGTATTTTTAGGAGAGGATGGTCGACTGTGTCAAAGGCAGCGGACAAGTCAAGAAGAATTAGTAGTGGCCTTTTGCTTTAGCTGATAACAGGTTATTTGTTACTTTATTAAGAGCGGTTTCTGTTGAGTGTTTAGGGTGGAAACCAGATTGTAGTGGATTAAGTAAGGAGTTAGTTGTGAGAAATTGAGTTAGCCCATTATAGACCAGTTGTTCCAATAATTTTGAAGCAAAGGGAAGTAAGGAGACCGGTCGATAGTTAGAAGGGGTGGAGGGGTCAAGCGAGGGCTTTTTTATGATTGGCATGATTGATGCATGCTTTAATGTATCAGGAAATGTGCCGGTGGTGAGAGATTAGTTAAAGAGATGAGTTAGGGTAGGGGTTAGTGAAGCAGAGAGAGAGGAAAGAAGTTGTGAAGGAATAGGTTCAAGTGGGCAGGTTGTGAGATGAGCCAAGGATAGGAGTACAGAGACTTTTTCCTCTGTTACAGGAAGGAAGTAGCATAGAGTTTTGTTAATAGAAGGGGTGGGTAGGATTGCTGCATTTGAGGGGTGTGAGGTGCAGATATCTTTTCTAATGGTGTCAATTTTATTTTTGAAGTGATCAGCAATAATCTGAGCAGTGAGTTTGGTAGTGGGTGGCAGTGCAAGCATACGTAGAAGGGAGTTAAAGGTTGAGAACAGCTTTCTGGGGTTGAATGCGTGAGATAATTCAAGGGAGGAGAAATAGACTTGTTTGGTCAGGCTGAGCGCAGAGTTGTAGGACTTAAGAATGAATTTATAATGCTGGAAATCAGCATAGGTGCATGATTTCCTCCCCTGCCGTATCAGCAGCCTATGAACATCGCTGAAGATATCTGGTCTGTTTGGTGTGCCACGGTTGCCGTTGAGTGGAGGGTGCAGCTTTGGCAAGTGTTGATTCTAGTGCCGAATTATACTGTAAAGCCACAAGGTTTGGACAAGAGAGGGATGAAATGTTGGAGAGCAGAGGATTCAGTTGAGTGAAAAAGTCTGTGAGATCCAAGTCATTTAAATTCCTGCATGGTAGCATTTTTTGTATATATATACTGTATATAGCATCTTGCCAAATTATTAGACCCATTTTATTTTTAGTTTTGTAACAGTTCTTTTTCAATGTTATATTGGCAACATCTGCAATACATATTTACGTGTAATTTGATGCAATATTACTAAAATATTTGGTAAATTAAATGTATGTTTTTACAGATGGGTAAACAGAGTGATTTGTCGTTAAAGAAAGAAGGTAAAAATGTCAGCTTGTTGAAGGAAAAAACATTTTGCAGTACAAGAATGCTGAAATTATAGGTGTATCACGTATAGAGAATATTTTTAAAAAAAAAAAAAACTTGATTGTGGTGATGATTTTAACCCAAAACGGAGGGGTGCTTGTGGTCGACATTGTGTTATATCACCAAGAACTAATAGAAGAAATTGACATATCTGCACTCAAAATAAGAAACTGCCTTGACTAAACACATTCAGCATGAAGGCATCAAGTTAATTGAGATAACTGTTCAAAGCTGAAGAAGGCCATTAGCTGAAGAGGGCCTGTTAGCCAGAAATCCTGCCCGGAAACCATCCCTACAATCCATTTTTTCTTAATAGGCTTACAGAACTACTAACACACCTACAATTTCAGCAATCTTGTACTGCAACATGTGTTTTGTCATCAACAGGCCGATAATTTGAACGACTTTCTGTAACAAGTCACTTTGTTTACCCATCTGTAAAAACATATACATTTGTTAATTTACCAAATATTTTAGTAATATTACATCAAATAACAATATTGCAGATTCTGCCAATATAACATAGAATAAGAAATTGTTACAAAACTAAAAATTCAATCAACACTATCAAGAATAAATATAAATTTAATATTAAAATAAGATTTTATCTTAACCCCTTAACAACCGTGATGTACCCTGTATGTCGCTGGTCGTTAAGGTATTGTCTGGGTGTAATAGCGCAGGTCTTGCCCTCCCTCCTGCAAACTTGCTTTTGAAACACACCCCCATGTCGCTGATCATTAAGGGGTTAGATATAAAAGTTTGATTTTGACTTCCATGTCCCTTCAATATATTGGTATTCCAGTAAAATACCAATCTGAATAGGACAGGAGACTGCCGACAAAGGTTGGGTTTAGACTGATGTTGATGGAGAGTTTGGGAGTTGTATTTCATTCTTGTGAGTGTATATATATATATATATATATATATATATATATATAACTCTAACTTCTAACTCTGACGAAGTGGGCATAGGACCCACGAAACGCGTAAGCACACGAGAACTCAGTGACATCACTTCCGTTTCTTGCTACAGATCCACTTCTGGTTTCTCCGAAACCACTCCCGCCGGTGCGCTCTTGTGGCTCCATCCACTATACACCAATGATTGAACTAAACCATCAAGATAAGATAAGCTAATTTTGTATTTTTAGATCATCAACTGTACATATATTCTTTAAACCACTTCACGGGAATTTTGCAATATCAGACTTTTAACGATCGTTTTATATAAATTGTAGTGTGCACTACTAATAGGTCCGCAAATTTAATCTGCAGCTATCAGTTTTAAAGATCCCCTAGTATTAAATAAACACTCAATTGCTATTTTATTATTACCCCTTTTAAACCCAAGCGGTACGATCCAATGAATTATCTCCCACTTTAAATGAATTTACACACACTTTTTCATTCATCAGTATATGTTTTTACCCTGATTAATTAATATTTTTTACTCTGTCCATTTATTGATCTGGCATCTGACTGTTGCATACTTTCAATGAGTTAGTTCAGTTAGAAAGCCAGACCTAGAGAAAACAGCTTTAGTAACATTGTTTTATGTATGTTTTTTACCATATTTTTTGTGCTTTTATTCTCTGTGTTTTTAAACATACCAAATAAAACATTGTTTTTAGCAATAGGACTCAGCACATCAGTACTACTTTAAAAAAATAAGTGATTGCAGTCAGTGTAAACTGAGCCCAACATTCCCTAACTGGATAATATCCTATCTCTCATAAAAAATATATTGTGTTGGTTTTATAAGTTAACACCATATCAGTTAATCATACTGAAATCATTTATTTTGGGTCCTTTAGCGCTAATTCTATATCTTTATATATAAAATATATATATATATATATATATATATATATATATATATATATATATATATATATATATATATATATATATAGTTAGTAAGGGCTGTGATTAACCAGATCTGGAGCCTATGCAATTGCATGAGGCTGCAATTTTCTATTGAAAAAAAAAAAAGTCAGAAATGGCTTCCTTAAGATGCCGCATCAGTCAGAAACGTTCCACTCCAGCCCAGCAGCAGCACTGATCACTCCTCCAGGGGGATGGACCAGAAAGCGTCACATCAGTGTCACAGCATTAAATGCTACCACCGACCATTTTACTTGCCTCATGGTTTGTTGCTCCAGTCCTGAGGTGTGCACAGACAAGGAAGGTGGTGGACTGGCAGAGCTCTTTTCACTGGCCTAGTCAGTCTACAGTGCAAATTGCAAAGATGAAATTGGTTTTCCAAGCAAAAAAAAAAAAAAAAAAACTGTAAGAACCATATTTTCTTGGATAGCTACAGTATATTACTTCCCATGCAGAAGAGAGTGCTGTGCTCACCCTGCTGTATGTGTAACTCTTAAGTGACTGTCCAGGTGTGTACTTAGTTTTAAACAATTCAATGCATTTTAAAAAAATATTTTGATAAAATGGCAATTAAATTCACAATCGCAATATTTAATCAGAAAATTGAGATTCCCCCCCATATCTCACCGCCCTAATATATATATAAATAAATCACATACTTTACTTATTTATTATATGCATTATATGCAGCCTTACAGGTCTGTATGTTATATTCTTAAAAAAAAATTAAAATTTGCAGAAACTTCTAGCAATCTATTCCATAACACATTTTTATGATTATTCTCTAAGCAAAACAGTAGATCGATCAGCTTCACGGAGGCATCACTAATTAAAAAAGAAAGAAAGACAAACAGCATCATCCATATACATTTTTTTTTTTGCTCCACCTTGAACTTTACACAGACAAAACAAGATAATAAAGGTATTTTTTCCATTAGAGCATAATGCAGGTTCTCATAGTATTCCAGCCGGTCAGATAATGCTGTTTCATGTACTGTGTGTAGATGCCAGGTTATTTTTTTTTATTTGACCATGTGAATTCTAATTAAACTATTGATTTTCTTTTTAATACAAATCAAATGAAAGACTTCACTATTTAAATTGTTTGCTATAGCGACAGAACGTTTGACAATCCAAAAGGTATAATGGTGTCATTAGATGTGGATAATATTTAGCATTTAATGACATAATAGGATTAGGCTTTTGGAGCTGGCCGAGTGTTATGAATATCTATGTGTATTCACAATTGTTATCTTTATTTCTTAGAATACCTCTCAGTAACAAGCTTCTGGCTCCATGTGCTGCATATTAAGAGCTGGGTCATATGACAGCTGTTTATCAGGAGCAGCCGTTGTCAAGGTGCCTATGCTCACAGATTGGATTCTATGTGATGTATTTCCGCAAGCTTTTTATGCTACCATGAAAGCATACACTCTAGCTACTTAGCCAGGAAAAAAACATGTCTCATTATTTCTACACAAAAAGACAAGGGGGACCACACTCGTCTTGCATCTATGCATGTGGAACTATGATATGTAATAGAAGCAAAACAATAAGCAACTCCCTGTTACCTTGTCAACTGAAACATCACATTCTCTAAGACAAACATGATAAGCTTTGTTAATCCTCTGAGCGGTAAATGTTTGTTATCTCAATAGAACAATAAAGTTATATTTTGTCACACCCCATCACTTCCAAGTCCCGGATGTCCTGACTGTTGAAAAGCACATTATAATTTTTATATAAAAAAAAGTTACATTCTATTTGTTGGCTGCAATACATGTCATACAGCTGACATATATGTGCACTTTAAAGGGACATGAAAACCAAAATATTTAGTTCATGATTCAGATAGAGCATGCAATTTTAAACAGCTTTTTAAATTTATTCATCTTAAAATATTTTCTCTGTTCTCTTGACATCTTTTGTTGAAATGCATTGATGAAAGCTAAGGAGCATGCGTGTGTCTGGAGAATGTTATCCATTTGCAAGAGCACTAGATCGCAGCACTATTTCCTGCCACCTAACTAGGTATTTCTTCAACAAAGAATACAATGTGAATGAAGCAAATTTTACAACAGAAGTAAATTGGAAACTTTGTAAAATATGGTATGATCTGTCAGATTTACAAAAGAAAATGCTTGGGTTTTATATGGCTTTAAGAAAAAAAGACTAAAACTCCTAAAGGGACATTAAACACTGTAAGACTGTTCCTCTAGTAGTTCATTAAGAAC
>NC_069501.1:651918555-651923555 GCF_027579735.1 Bombina bombina | reverse complement strand
TTTATTTGTGTGAGGATGGTGAAAGTTCTTAGTTGTCATGAGACCATTGCATGTTGTGCACCCTAGGCACCTGTATGAGCCTTTGATGTTAATATGGGCAGTGTCCATGTAGCTTGATTTAGGATCTGTGCGTACCAAGCTGTCCTTTAGGTTAGTACCCCTCCGGTATGCTATCATTGGTGTCAGGTTGTGCGTAAAGGTCAATTTTGGGTCAGACTGTACTATTGGCCAGTGTTCTCTTAGTATGTTCCCAGCCTGTGTTGTGTTAGGTGAAAACGTTGTTGCCATTATCAATTTGTTCGGTTTCTCTGTCAGATTCCCCTTGTAAATCAGACTGTCCTGGGTGTATGGAAGGACTTCTCTTAGGGTACTATCAATTATCTGTTGCTTGTATCCCCGCTGCAAGAATTTGTCCCGCATGAGCTGCAACTGTGAGACCCCTGTAGCTTTGTTGGAATTATTGCGCACGACTCTAGTCATCTGTGATTTGACTATCCCTTTTAGTAAGGCTGGGGGGGTGGCAGCTTGTTGCACTTAAAATGGAATTTTTATCAGTAGGCTTACTGTAGAGTGTGGTGCCTAAGGTACTTCCCTCTATGTAAATATTGAGGTCTAGAAATTGTATCTCCTTGTGATGGTGCGTGATCTTGAATCTCACTGGTGTAGGGGTATTGTTCCATTTCATGAACCACTCTAACAGTGCCTGTTGTCCGCCACGCCACACCATGAACACATCATCGATGTATCTTGCGTAGAAAACAACCGGCGATGTGTCAGTGCTCCATAGGAATTGGTTTTCAAACTGAGACATATATATGTTGGCATACGATGGGGCCATATTTGACCCCATCGCAGTGCCCGTAAGTTGCAAATAAAAGGATGTCTCAAAGCGAAAATAGTTCCTAGTGAGGCAATATTCCATTAGTGTCAAAAAGTGCTAATACAAAAAAACTAGGGACACTGTACTAGGACTATCAAACTATGATGAATCTAAAAACCTAAAGATTGAATCACGGATGGAAGTTACTATATAGTAATGTGACACAAAATAACTATATGGACTAATAGGGCAATAATAGCTTCCTTTAATATACAATAAGAGAGCTAAGATGTGTACATTATACGTAAAGAGTATGCAGGCACAAGAGGGATAGATATAATTTAGAACAAAATCGAAACCAATTATACATTGCTAATGCTAAGTGTACAATGTAGCAACAGCGTTTAGGTTGCTTTTCATTTTTTATTTTATGTTAGATTTTTTGATGCTTTTATTTTTTTACTGTAACCCAGGTCTATTGGTGTGGATCAAACACACAGTCCACATTGATAACTTAGAAGCACACTAACGATAACCGGGATGATACACAGATAGTACACACAACAAGTGCCAGAGAATACTCCTTAGTCCCTACATATACCTCTAACAGGCATGTTCTAGGACAAGCAAAAGAGACACATAAATGAATAAATTACATAAAACCATGCAAATACCAAGATAATAGCAAGGCACGAAGGTAGCCTATACTGGTTATATGATATAGTAAAATCTGATAAAGAGAAATAAACAGATCAATCCGCCTAAGTAGAACCGGCATAACAAACGGTTTCTATGACAACCAGACTATGACAGCGTGTCCTATTGAACCATTCATACAAATGATCGAGACGGACACTAGTAAGACTACATACAGGGGGATGTAATTTAAGGTAATAGGGAATAATGTGCACATATAAGAGTTTATGAGTAGTGGACAATGCATCAGTAAAATAAATTCACGTAATTTGAATAACTCACAAAGAATGTGATGCACTGTCAACAATGGCACAGACAATGAAGCACTACGGCACACTTAGCCACTTGTGGTTAATTACAAATGAACACCGCAAGTTTATTTGCGAAATACAATATTATAATTATTTTTCTGTAAAACTGAGGACACCGGAAATAACACTGCACTGAACACTTCCGGTTCTCACAGTGGAACGCAGAATATGCGTTCCACACACACACTGTTTGGCGCCACCACACTGAGAAAATTTTTTCACACACAGGTATTTTGTATTAGTTTGATGAGTAATATGCCTCTATTTAAGTTTGTTTGATGCACTGTATGTTTATGCTGATGATGGGGAGGAATACCCCGAAAACGTTTCATTAAAATTATCTACGATTTTCACCAAAAGACCTGAGAGTGCGACTATTTTTCCGGAATATTAATTGCATGTTGGCACCCAGGCAGATGACCATTGGAGGGTAACACTGTACAACTGATGGGATTTGATATTTATATACAAGTGTACCCCCTCAGCCTGATTTTTTCACTCAGTGAACTATAGTTTTGGTATTGGTTTTGAATTTCCCTTGCAGTGCATACACTAATATAAATTGGGATTAACGCTGTGTATTTCCATAACAAACAGCAAACGCAGGTATGGAGCCAGTATCTCTTACTCCTTTGACCCTTCCACCTATTGGGACAACTACCATTGAACAAGATCCGGATGCAGGAGCACAAGCCCGTGGGGCCCAGATCGGCACTGTCACATACACCCCAGATGATGCGGCAAGGATCCTGTTCGCCCCTATCAACAGAGCAACTACTGGTGAGACCCCTGTTAATATATACCATAACCTATTGAAACTTAAAAAGCGAGAGATAGACCTAACACTACACGGTAGCTATCTCTCAGAATATCACAGATTGAGTCATATCCCTAGGGGTTTTAGGGTAAAAAACATCCCTACAATAGGTCGAGATAACCCTGAATTTAGAAGGAAGTGGTGTCATATATTAAATAAGTGCTCCCTAGATTTGATCTTACTAGTAATAGAGGAGGTCACTACAGTACTTAATAAGGTCAAAAATGAGATAGTGGTATTTGAACAAATACATAATGAGACACTTGTAACAGATCAGCAAGAGAATTGGCTCACCAAACTACAGCAACAAGTTGACAAATATAAAACTGAACTATCAGTATTTAAAAACAGAAAATTGGAGTCAGTGAAAGCAGACTACACTAATGGTAGAGTTTACAAGTGGTTAACTAACTCACTAGAAGGTAGAGCTAGGAGACCCTACCGACCTAGGAGAGTACAATTTACAACAGTTGACACCAGCGGTGCTGATTCGTCAGAAACAGACACTAGCATTACAAGACACACACCCACATCACCAAATACATACCAGACGCAACCTCCATACCATCCCCCATATACACACAGGGGACAATCCACCCCAGATCATTTTTTAGGGGTTACCACTAGGTCACGCAGAGGAGGGGGAGGCACTCTAGACCACACATCAGGAGGGCAAGGGGGCAGGTACAGACCCACACGCCGCAACAGACGGAGGATATAGTGATCAACCTTAGTAAGCATGTTCTTACAACAGCAGAGAGCTCCATGTTAAATAAAGGTCTATCATTTATACCTAGTCACAATACTAATGAAATGGACCTCAAGTTAGACTTGCATAAATTGAACCGCACAATGAAAATTAAAGAATATTTTCAAAACGCCCCAATAAGACCAGAACTAACTAATCCTATCTATAAGTGCAAAAAGCCTAGTACATTTGAGCCAACAAACAGTAGTGCTAGCACCAAGACCTTTATAAGGCTAGTAGCACAAGACATGGAAACACATAGAAAGTCCAACAAATGGAGACATAACCTCACACACACAGAAAGAGCAGCCATTAAAACCCTACAAAACGACCATGCTCTGGTCATCCGCCCCGCGGATAAAGGCGGGGCAATAGTCCTAATGGACTATGAGGATTATAAAGAAGATATACTTATGCAATTGACTGACAACAACACCTATAGAAAGCTACTAGGTGACCCTACGGTCAAATACAAAAAAGAACTGGATGGTATCCTTAAATTAGGATTTGAACAAGGATACCTAACGGAACAACTCTTTGAGTACTGCACTACAACACACCCAAGAATCCCAATATTATACACCACCCCAAAAATACACAAAACCCTACACCACCCACCAGGGCGGCCCATAGTCTCCACAGTACAGTCACTCACACAGCCTGTGGCACAAGTAATAGATATTTTCCTTCAACCCATTGTCAAGACAGTCAGATCATTTATTTCAGACACCAACGACCTAATTAGGAAGATGAGGGATGTGCGTGTGGAGACTGGGGACATCCTGGTCACCCTGGATGTCAACAGTCTCTACACTATCATCCCTCATGATACAGGACTCATGGCTACCAAACAACACCTCATAGACAGCACACTATATGAGGGACCCCCTATTGACTACTTTTTGACACTAATGGAATATTGCCTCACTAGGAACTATTTTCGCTTTGAGACATCCTTTTATTTGCAACTTACGGGCACTGCGATGGGGTCAAATATGGCCCCATCGTATGCCAACATATATATGTCTCAGTTTGAAAACCAATTCCTATGGAGCACTGACACATCGCCGGTTGTTTTCTACGCAAGATACATCGATGATGTGTTCATGGTGTGGCGTGGCGGACAACAGGCACTGTTAGAGTGGTTCATGAAATGGAACAATACCCCTACACCAGTGAGATTCAAGATCACGCACCATCACAAGGAGATACAATTTCTAGACCTCAATATTTACATAGAGGGAAGTACCTTAGGCACCATACTCTACAGTAAGCCTACTGATAAAAATTCCATTTTAAGTGCAACAAGCTGCCACCCCCCAGCCTTACTAAAAGGGATAGTCAAATCACAGATGACTAGAGTCGTGCGCAATAATTCCAACAAAGCTACAGGGGTCTCACAGTTGCAGCTCATGCGGGACAAATTCTTGCAGCGGGGATACAAGCAACAGATAATTGATAGTACCCTAAGAGAAGTCCTTCCATACACCCAGGACAGTCTGATTTACAAGGGGAATCTGACAGAGAAACCGAACAAATTGATAATGGCAACAACGTTTTCACCTAACACAACACAGGCTGGGAACATACTAAGAGAACACTGGCCAA
>NC_069501.1:651823555-651913555 GCF_027579735.1 Bombina bombina | reverse complement strand
ACAAGTGAAAACTATGACCTGGCCACGTATGTCACCTGACTTGAATCCAGTAGAACACCGGGGGTATTTTAAAGAGAATGGTAGAGCAACACAACCCCTCCAGCAAAGAGCAGCTGAAAAAAAATTCTCTGAAGAAGGGCAGAACATCTCTCCAGAAATTTGTACGACACTGGTTTCCTCCATGCCAAGGAGGATTGAGTCTGTTATCAAAAATAAAGGTGGACATGCAAAGTATTGAAAAAAAATAAGAGAGTTGAATCTCAGTAATTAAAGATGCACTGACTTTCGTTGCACTGATTTCCTGCTTTGAGGCCGGTATTTTTATTATAGTAAATCTAAACTGTTAGTTTTTAATTCTACATAAGAAGAAATACCCTAATGCAGTTACTGTAAGGTTATAAAATGTTGAATCAATGGATATTTAAGTTATATTGCACTGGGTGTACTCACTTCTGTTGTATACTGTAAATCATGGACATCCCAGCCAAAATCGGAATCCACATTGATGTATTGAATAGAAGCAATTTTGTAATATACTTACATTAACGAAAATGCTTCTAATATAAACTATAGTTGTTTAAAAAGTGTATTTAAATATGCACTGTGCACCAACATTTTAGACACATCACTTGCAAGAGAGAGCGTAAGGTGCTTGTACCATCTGGTAATGACAAAGTTTGTTAATTGCTGACATGATGCCATTGGTTCTCTGAACGGCTGCTGTATTTAAAATGCTGGTGCACTGAGAATATCTAGCTATGCTTCACATGCACGTGCAGAGAAAAATGTTAACATTAAAACAATGATAACTTTTACTAAAAGCATTTTTGCCACTGCAAATATGTTTCTATTCAAAGATGTAATTTGTTTATGTGCATTTACATTTTGACTGAAGTGTCCCTTTAAGAATAGTATAGTCTACTAAGAGAAAACCAACATCGCTAAAGATTGCAGTGCCTGCCATTAGGAATAGTAGAAGTTTCTGAAAATAAATCTGACCCCTATATTTTTGCTGTGGCTCACAGAGTCAAAAGGAATTTTGGACAGATGTGGTTGTTTCACTTTTTTATTAATAATATAGGAGAATTAACATATTAACATTTTGTAGTTAGGGTATTTAGCAAAATGCTGTCTAGACATAGAATACCTGTGCCCATAGTGGTTCTAGTCATTAAAGGGACAGTCTACACCAGAATATTTATTGTTTTAAAAGTTAGATAATCTGTTTATTACCCATTCCCTAGTTTTGCATAACCAACACAGTTATATAAATACACGTTTTACCTCTGTTATTATCTTGTATCCAAGCCTCTGCAAATTGCCCCTTATTTCAGTTATTTTGACAGACTTGCATTTTAGTCAATCAGTGCTGGTTCCTCGGGACTCCACGTGCATGAGCACAGTGTTATCTGAATGAAACACATGAACTAACACCCTCTAGTGGTGAAAAACTGTCAGCATGGCCTGAGAAGAGAGGCGGCCTTCAAGGGCTTAGAAATTAGCATATACAAAACTGTCTGCAGCAACATTTAAAGGGATAGGAAATTAAACTTGCATTATTCAGATAGAGCATATATTTTTAAGACATGATTAAATTCACTTATATTTTCAAAAGTGATTTGTTCTCTTGGTATCCGTTGTTGAAAAAGAATATGCACATATACTCCTAGTGCACATATCCTCCCCCAGACGAAACACGTAGAGACTTTGAGACTTTGTGTATGCTTGGCATTATACCGCAAACACTCAGAAGGCATTTCCAACATCATCTTCTACACTTGGTTAAGTAACGGCTGAGGTGGATGTGTTACATGGAATGTGCCCTTCCCACAGTGGAATAATTGCCGTCACCACATCAATTTGGATTTTAACAATATATCTGTTTTATTTTGTTTTTAATCTAGTAAATTGCCACTTGTCACTTGCGCACTTACGTTGTATTAAATCTTAATTCACTTGAATCGGGTTGCACCTGTTTCATTCTTGTTTTTTCAGTGTTTCCTTATCCTGACGTGATTGGAGAAGATTCGTCAACATCACGGGCTGCACATGATCACACATCCATACAGGGAGATTTGCGTGACACACGCAGACTAACTCTAACACTTCCACCTCCAAGTAGTAACCGGCTTTGTTTGATGTTCCGGAACTTTAAGCGCTGAATACCGGTATTCAATTTTTTATGGTAAGAAGGGAGATAACTATTGTGCCCATGTGTGCATAGTTGGCAGGAGATAGTTAATAATTTACTGCAAGATGTAAGAACTAAAAATAAAGTAAACTATATATGGTATACAATTGATGGATAGGATAATGAGAAAGTAGCAGATTTATGTGTCCTACATACAATACTTGGTGGTGAGTGGGCACTGGAGAAAAATGTTACATTTTTATCTGTGCCCGCTAATGGAAAGGATGGAGTACACTCTTTTTAAAGTAGTAGATGTGAATGAGTTTGGGATTCATGGCCAAAATGGAAAGCAAAAACATGTAGGTACTTGCCATACAGTGGTGCCCCTGATATAAGGGTTGCCACCTCAGCCATGTTTTCCTGGACACTTATGAGGTACACATGCTGCAGGGTATGCCAGGAGGAACATGAATAGTGATTTCCAGGATCCCTAATTGTCTGCTGCCCAGGGGTACAATTCATGAACCCCTCTGCACACCCTGCAGCATGTGCAACTCATGTGTCCAGGAAAACATGGCCGAGATGGTAACCCTACTCCATATTGACTGGGAGATATTTTTAGAAGGTTATCACCAATTGAGCACACACTCTAAAAAGGATCCAAAATAAATGGGTAAGGGGTTCAGGAAAGGGGTGACATCCAAAGAGTAAATATTGAGTGATATATACAGGGAGTGCAGAATTATTAGGCAAGTTGTATTTTTGAGGATTCATTTTATTATTGAACAACAACCATGTTCTCAATGAACCCAAAAAACTCATTAATATCAAAGCTGAATATTTTTGGAAGTAGTTTTTAGTTTTAGCTATTTTAGGGGGATATCTGTGTGTGCAGGTGACTATTACTGTGCATAATTATTAGGCAACTTAACAAAAAACAAATATATACCCATTTCAATTATTTATTTTTACTAGTGAAACCAATATAACATCTCAACATTCACAAATATACATTTCTGACATTCAAAAACAAAACAAAAACAAATTAGTGACCAATATAGCCACCTTTCTTTGCAAGGACACTCAAAAGCCTGCCATCCATGGATTCTGTCAGTGTTTTGATCTGTTCACCATCAACATTGCATGCAGCAGCAACCACAGCCTCCCAGACACTGTTCAGAGAGGTGTACTGTTTTCCCTCCTTGTAAATCTCACATTTGATGATGGACCACAGGTTCTCAATGGGGTTCAGATCAGGTGAACAAGGAGGCCATGTCATTAGATTTTCTTTTTATACCGTTTCTTGCCAGCCACGCTGTGGAGTACTTGGACGCGTGTGATGGAGCATTGTCCTGCATGAAAATCATGTTTTTCTTGAAGGATGCAGACTTCTTCCTGTACCACTGCTTGAAGAAGGTGTCTTCCAGAAACTGGCAGTAGGACTGGGAGTTGAGCTTGACTCCATCCTCAACCCGAAAAGGCCCCACAAGCTCATCTTTGATGATACCAGCCCAAACCAGTACTCCACCTCCACCTTGCTGGCGTCTGAGTCGGACTGGAACTCTCTGCCCTTTACTAATCCAGCCACGGGCCCATCTATCTGGCCCATCAAGACTCACTCTCATTTCATCAGTCCATAAAACCTTAGAAAAATCAGTCTTGAGATATTTCTTGGCCCAGTCTTGACATTTCAGCTTGTGTGTCTTGTTCAGTGGTTGTCGTCTTTCAGCCTTTCTTACCTTGGCCATGTGAGTATTGCACACCTTGTGCTTTTGGGCACTCCAGTGATGTTGCAGCTCTGAAATATGGCCAAACTGGTGGCAAGTGGCATCTTGGCAGCTGCACGCTTGACTTTTCTCAGTTCATGGGCAGTTATTTTGCGCCTTGGTTTTTCCACACGCTTCTTGCGACCCTGTTGACTATTTTGAATGAAACGCTTGATTGTTCGATGATCACGCTTCAGAAGCTTTGCAATTTTAAGAGTGCTGCATCCCTCTGCAAGATATCTCACTATTTTTTACTTTTCTGAGCCTGTCAAGTCCTTCTTTTGACCCATTTTGCCAAAGGAAAGGAAGTTGCCTAATAATTATGCACACCTGATATAGGGTGTTGATGTCATTAGACCACACCCCTTCTCATTACAGAGATGCACATCACCTAATATGCTTAATTGGTACTAGGCTTTCGAGCCTATACAGCTTGGAGTAAGACAACATGCATAAAGAGGATGATGTGGTCAAAATACTAAATTTGCCTAATAATTCTGCACTCCCTGTATACACATTACACATACTGTATATTGTAACAGACAGCTGTTGAACCAGCTTATATGATGCACAATATTATGCAACCCAGCATTTATAATCCAGAAGCAGGGATAACATTGCAGAAGTGAGTGATCCAGGGTGCACAATAAGCTGAGCATGTGCATTTGGGGGTACAGAAAACAGCACAAACCCTAAAATCATGCTCAAAATACATTATAGTTTAGGGTAATATTTCTGTTTTTGGTCTTTAATTAAAATAGGCACCAAGCAGAAAAAACCCATTCACGACTACTCTGTTTTATTATTAATATCGACATGGGAGGCTGCACACAGGAGCTCAGGGTATAGTCAGAGAATTGAAGTGTGCAGCTTCTCACTGGCTGTAGAATTTCAGGGGGGGGGGACTTAAAGGGACACTAACCCCAATTTTTTCTTTAATGATTCAGATAGAGCATGCAATTTTAAGCAACTTTCTAATTTACTTCTACTATCAATGTTTCTTCGTTCTCTTGCTATCTTTATTTAAAAGCAGTAATTAAAAGTATAGGAGCCAGTCCATTTTAGGTTCAGTACCCTGGATAGCGTTTGCTTATTAGTGAATACATTTAGCAAACCAATAAGCAAGCATAACCCAGGTTATCAACCAAAAATGGGACAGCTCCTAAGCTTTATTTTCCTGCTTTTTAAATAAAGATAGCAAGAGACCAAAGAAAAAATAATAGGAGTAAACTAGAAAGTTGCTTAAAATTGCCTGCTCTATCTGAATCATTAAAGAAAAAAAATTGGGTTTAGTGTCACGTTAAAATGAGGGATGGCCAGGGATTTTAGTTTCATTCATAAAATTATCATATAAAACTCTGACATCTTATTAGCTATAAATTCAAACAGGGCTTCTGGACACACAGGATTATATTTTAAGGTAAAAAAGCAAAAACAAAAATTATTGTCACTTTAAAAAAAATAAAAAAATTACAATACCCAGTTTAGTTTTCAGAATATGAGACTAAACATTTGTTGTTAGAATAAAACTATAAATCAGCTCTTTCTTAATTTAATATATGTTATCATAAAAACTTTATATATTAGCTGTTTACATCATTTGCTGTTCTAGTCTATCTTCCAGTGTCTTTAATAGACAATATACATGTTTAAACAAAATGCTAACTCACATTACAAAAATGCTTTCTATGTACCAAATGTTCATACAACCACCATAGAAAAATTGTGTGTGAATCAATGAATAATTCAATACATGCCACCTATAGCATTTGTTTCATACATAACTGAAGTGTTTTGTTATTATTATTATTTATTTATGAAGCGCCAACATATTCTGCAACGCTGTCCATGGGTACAATGAATTTAAATAAAACAATGATATAAAACTTGTAAGAGAGAGGACAAAATTTACAAACACATACAGGAGGAATTGGGCTACCATCATATTATTAAAACATTTGTCATAGAAAAACTATGGTTGATAATTTTCAACCAGATGTACAGCTTACTATAGAGTATATACATGGAAACAGCTAAATACTTAAGTCAACTGGTTTTTTTTTTTTACTTTAAATTATATCAAAACAAGTTAAAAATAATAATTATTTTTTTAAAAAAAACACACACAGGTAAACACACATGGCTCATTTCTGCCTTCTGTAAAACAGGTGAGAGCTGAAACAAATGTGAAACCTGGTACTAATCCCAAATACAATTCAGAATTAAAAAGCAAGATAAAAACAAGGGTTATTTGGTAGGTAATATATGGATAAACACACACACAATGTAATTAGGTACAAGAGGCCTTGAATGAATATATAAGACAGCTGAGCTGTATACACTTACCAAAGCAGAGAACTATCACAAACAGCTTTTTCTTCATTCACCAGTTTTTTTCCCCCCAGCCACATGTGCTACTCTTGATTCAGTTAAGGGAAATGGTACAACTTGTGCAAACAGACATATCAGATGAACTGACTGTACATAATTTGCTATATGATCCCACAACCTCTAAGCCACTTCTACATGAAAAGGCGCTGCCTCAATCCATTCATTCTACTGAGAATGATTGAAATCAGGTATAGATTCTAAACACAGGTCCTTCCAGTTCTCTCTAAGCCAGACACAACATACTGAGCATGCTCACTGTCTCAAAGGTCATACAATTCACTATCGTTTGTGCTAATTATTCAAGCAAACATTTTAGTGGGCAGAACAGAAAAAGAAAAGGAAAGAAAAAAACAGAATACCCAGAGACATCAAATTAAAGGGTGTTAAAGGGTCTATATACACATGGTAAATCACAATTTACACACTGTATTACAACTGATCTGCATCAAAAAAAATATTTTATATATGCATTGAAAACAAAAAAATTTTTAGTCAAGTAACATAACCCTTGAAAAACACTTGTTTAACACTTTCCAATTGCTACATTTTAACTCTTTGGATACCATATGTTTTGTATCTAATGGGTTAGCAATGACAGAAATTACACTTATATATTAAAAGTCAATGAGACATTAAGTTGGAATCTGTATAAACAATTTTTATTTTTATTTCTATCTAAAATGTAACAGTTATTTGAATGAGTCAAACTAAAATCCTACCTGAAACAATTTAACTATATAATTTTAAAAAGAACTTTATTTAAAATTAAAGTAATAGAAGGTCCTGGTTTTGCACACACACATATAACTTATAAAGTACAAGGAAATATAATTATGCAGAAGAGCACAGATAAATATTTCTGGATTGATGCCAAGAAGGATAGCACAGAGGCAAATACCCTTTGCTTTGGATCATGTGTGCCTACCATCCTCCTGGGATTAGCTCCTAATTATCAAAAAAGGAGAAAAGAAGGAAAAGTAAAATAGTTTTTATGGTGCACAAAACTCTGAAAATTAGCATTTAATGAGCTAAAAATAACTTTTATTTAAACCTCTAAGTCAAACATCCTCATACTTGGCCCTCCAGAGGTTTTGGAACTAAATTTTCTATGATACTCAGCCAGCATATCAGCTGGTTGAGCATCATGAGAAATGTAGTTCCAAAACTTCTGGAGGGCCAAGTTTAAGAATGTCTGCTCTAAGGTTATTAAAACTACAGGCAAATAAGCCAAATTATCTAAAATGGAAAATCACAAAAAGATTCAAAAAACAAGTCCAGGTGACAGATCCAAGTAAAAATATTTGTCTGAAGCCAAAAATCTATCTCAGATATTGTCTTTTCTTTCCTGGCTGATCCCCGGATACCTCAACATCAGGTGAGGGCATCTTCCAGAAAACAATGCAAAATAAACAGGAAAAAAATAAAATAAATAATAATAATAATAATAGTAAAGGTAAAAGGAGTAATAAATGGTGTTTCCACCTATAGACAGCCTTTTATCAAACTCTCAATTTAGCTACAATTACTGGCATAGGTTTCTGAATTTTTAAATAAAAAACAAACCAATTGGTTTGTCAAGTAATAAAACAAAACATCCCTGTGATGTTGGGACATAGAGCAAAATTAATTAAGGGTGGCAAAAGTTGATAATATTTTTTAAAAAGGGAAACCTGGTAGATTTTATTTTTAGATACTGTTTTCTGAATGGTATGAATGAACATAATGATTATTGGGTGTATTTATAGAGCAGTGGAGAGGAGTGAGCACACTCTATAGCCATAATTGGATATAATCACCCTTATGTACAGAAGATGTCTTGCTTTTCTGCTCTATATGATTAATATTGTTAATATGCCCAAATTAAATTGGTCACAGTCTAACATTGTATTGCTAAATGCAAGTCTGGATGACAACAACATCAATAGTGTTTTCACAAAATGATCTCCATATACAGTTTTATAAAGCACCTTTTCTCAGGCACCTATTACATCAAAATACATATCATATTTTGTTATTTATATTTTCCAGATCATGTACATATTTTGTCTGTTTCTCCTACTTTGTATATTTATTAACAGAGAGTACTACCTAAAAAGAGAACTGCATACTGCTATAACTAAGATTAGGGACCATTGATTTGACCGATTTTGATTAAAGTGATGGTAAACTCTCCCCTTTTTAAAATCAGATCTGGAATGTAAGCGCAATTTTAGATGAAGTTTAATTCATTAGCTGTAATGAAGATGCAGTATAACATGCTTTTTAATATAGATATGAAATTCAAATGCTGCATGCTCCTCCGCCCACTTCAAAAGTAACATTTTCTGTGAGCTAACAGATTGAATTGTTGTCCAATCAGCGCTCTCCCCATATGGCACTTTTGTTGTGGCTAGAGCATTGATTGGAGAGTAATTCAATCATTTAGCTGACAGGAAGATTGACTTTTGAAGTGGGGTGTAACGTGGGGTATTTGAATTTCATATCTATATTAATAACTAAGTTATAGCGCATCTTCATTGCACATGATGAATAAAACTCCATCTAAAATAGCGCTTACATTCCAGATCTGATTTTAAAAAGGGGAGAGTTTACCATCACTTTAATATAATGACAGAGGTGCCTGTATGACTACCCAAAATGGAACTAAGGCAATATGGATTGTAATCTAAAACACAATGGCAATTTTTTGTTTGAATTACTTGACTGACCAATCAGAGCACTTGCAGGCTACAGAACCATTACTGACTGGCTTCTTTTTTATTTAAAAATTTGAATAGTTATGCTGGAAGTTGTAGCTAAATTTTGGGTTAATAAAAGCTGTGTACTTTCCTAAATGAGTTACCTTTTATTTACTTTTTCCTTGTTTATTTTGCCCTTTTTGCTACTCAAAGTTGTCCCCACGTGACACAGAGGTGCCCGGTTATCGTCCAGAAAAGTGAGGACACCATCTGAGAGCAGTTTTTGGCTCTGCAGCCTGGGCTAGTTTTTTAATATTTTTGTGGTTTTCCTTTTTCAGAGTTCAGATTATTTGCCTGCAGTTTGAATTATTTAATGGTTTAAATCAAATACATATAAAAAATAATAAGTAAATATCACAAACCCATCACAGGTGCAAATAGTGATTGCTTAAAACACAAACCCAAAAGTGAACATAAAAAATAATTGTATTGTCATAAGGTGAATCAATCAAAATAGAACAGATACTTTAATAGGAATAGTCCAATGTGATACTTTAATGCAATAAGTAGAATGTATGCCCAATTTTTCTCAAAGAGAACAAAGAACAGCTCACATAGTGTTATTCTGTAACAGATACAAATGTTTGTATGATACTTCAAAGTACTCACATGTACCAGAGTTTAAGCCAGCTCTGGGGGTTTTGTGCTTTGTAAAAGACCTCAGTGTCAAGGCAGGATCACTTCATGAATAGGATTTATTTTGCAATGTCATAAACAACATTAACATATTAAAACATCTTAAAAACAATTACAGGTTCAAGCATAGGGGTATATTTAAGTTTTGTTCACAATAATTAAATGTTTCTTTCACAAACAGTTGCTATATAAGCCAACCACCATAAACGCTTAACAGCCAAGTGTATCTGTGCCAGAATCAAGCCCTGTCTCTTTTTCTGACGCACCCACTGGTAATCTCCGTTGTATGTTTCACCATATTATAATGGATTTTTCAAGGAGGTTGATCCTAGCTTGTAAGTGTCTTTATATAGTCCATCCTCAATCCTTATTGGTTCAAAACAAATGTCCTTCTGACATCACAGTCAACTGGATTGCTGATAGTGCACTGTGTATAGAAAAACTTTTTTTCAATAGATACAATATTCTTCATAATAAAGTATATACATACATTACTCTTTATATAAAATACATACATATATATTGCAATTGGTGCACAGAAATATAAATACAGTAGGTACTTTTTTATATTTTCAAAAGCATACAAAGCTTCCCATTATAAACCGTCACATAGGGATAAATATTGTATATAACAAAACATCATGCATTAAAATGGATGGCATTAAAAAACAGTTCAAGAATGAAACCGAACCCAAATTTCTGGGTCTGGAGACAATGGAGATGGTATAAATTTGCATGAAATAATACTTAAAAATATCTATACGTATAAATATATATGTATTCGTAATAAATTATATCAAACTCTATATTTAGTATCAGTACTCTTAAAAACATATATATGTAATAAAAAATCATATCTATAATACAAAAACTATAATAAAAATATAAACCTAATTAAACAATAAAACAAAAAAATATATTATATACATATTGGTCGCAGTTGGGATTCGAACCCAGGTCTCTTGTTGTCTAAGGTTTTAAAATCTCAAATGTTGCACAGGCACAGTCCAAGAAGGTTCTATTTATAGTACATCCTTCTAAACTATAAATAAAATCATAAAAAATGATACAATTCAAAATCTCTATTGTGGCCATATGGTATCAAAGTATTTAGGAAGTCCAAAGGACTAAGGACTTGATAGGTCCGAACCATTGCATTTTTGTATGCTTTTGTACTAAGTAAAAAATATTATTGAAATATGCGGCTGCATTTTGGACTTTCTATATATCTTATGGGCCTTGAGTGTGGACCCTGCAGCAAGCACTCACTTGACACTAATGCTGAATTATTCTGCTTTTTATCAAAGTATTTAGGGCCAGATTACAAGTGGAGAGTAAATATCGATTTCTTGAAAGCGATATTAGCGCTCCAGTTAGTAATACCAGCAAACGATAATGTGCGCTAGTATTACAATTTGAAAGCAATGCGAACGTGAGCTCACAAGAGAGCGCTTCCATAGGCTCAAATGGGAGCCTCGTTCTCATACCGTGACACACAGCATGAGAACTCGCATAGCGCAGGGGGTAAGAAGCACAGCGATGGGCAGCAATTTATAAATATATATGTATATGACTATATACATAAATATTTATATGTTAATATGTGTATATACACATAAATATATATGTATATAAGCATATACAGTACATATATATTTACAAGGAACACACAGTTCCCATAGATCGCTATGTAAAGGAACTTTTTAGTGCCGTTTTTTCTAGAACCCCACTCCAATCAACTTGAAAGCCCCAAAACTGCCTAGTGCAGTTGTTTTTTATTAAAAAAAAAATATTAACATTTTTTAATAAAAAACTATAATGCCCTCTATTTTGAGGGCATTTGGGGCAGTTTTAAAAAATTAACCAGAGATCTTATCTCTGGTTAAATCTCCCCCTCTATAATGTGACTCTATTTTCCTAATACCAATAAATCTTGTAATATATTTAGGATTTTGTTGGTGTGCTATTTTAAAATCGAGAGAGTGTTTTTAAAATCCATTTTTTATATTATATACATGTTCTGAAAATCGAGTTCCTAGTGTCCTAGAGGGTTCTCGGACAGAATGCAGACGGACAGAATGCCAAAGCACATTTGTCCATCAGACATATGTCCAAGAGACTATTTTCTGAGTTCAGCTGAGGACAGGTACGCTCCAGAGTGTTCTGTTCTAATCAGAGCCTCAGGCGCCGCAACCGCCTCTGGGAACCTAACCATGGGTCCCACTCTGCACGTCTTGTGGTTCTCTGTCTGGGTAAAACTGTATCTATCCTTATCTATCTATCTAGCCTATCTAATCTATCTCATGGCCGTACTGTTATCCGACAGACATTTGAAAGAATATTATCCGTCACACAAATGTCAGTCAGACAAATGTCCGTTGGATAACAGATCTACAACCAAGGCATAATCCACATCTGTAGAAGCCTTTTAGACCTTCGTTAAGCCAAGTAAAAAAAAATATTTGGTTGTTCTGGGATTATGCCTTGTAAATGTATGTCCCTTTCAATACTCCCCAATGTTTGTTAATAATTTCTTTGACTTCTCTGTTTTGCATACTATAATTTAGAATGATAGGACCTACTTCTTTTTCATTTTTATCCTTTATTCTTTTTTTCTCTCTCTATAGCTTAATAAATCTTTTCTTTCTCTTCTCTCAATGTCTGCAATTGTTTGGTCTAAAAACCCCTCTTCTATTGTTACTCTATAAACTTATTTTTTAGGATCATAGACTGTTCCTTAAATATCCTCTCCTCTGTGCAATACTTCTTAGTCTATGATTTATTTAAATTTTTTTAAATGGCAGCTATTTCATTCTATTTCATTGTTAACGTCTAATGGTTTAAAATAAAAAAAATTCTTAATATTCTATTTTCTATATATCAATCAATAAAACAAATCAATAGAAGGCGCCCATAGCTTAATACAGTCTTAGAAAGGACAAGTGTGGTGTTTAAATATGGAAATTCACTCACATTTCTTGAAGCACTTTCAAGTGCTATAATCGCAAGCCAGATATTCAAGAGTAGTCTGGCTAACTCGCCTCCCGTGTCAGGAACTGGATAGTAGGTCTCCTTTTCATTGGCTAGCTGATACAGCTGGATCCAAAGTAGTGGTGTAATGCCAGTTAGTATAACTGCATATTTACCAAAACCAAGAAGTGTACAAAAAAATGTTTGAATAAAAACAAAATGTGTTTATTGTATCAAACACATAGACAGTGACGCGTTTCCCAGTGGACACACTGTTTCATCAAACAATACATTTGCATGCCTTTTATACACAAAAAGATCCAATCGAAATACATTTCAAAACACACACCCCTCCCCCAGGTTAAAATTTGTGCCAAACTGGCATTATTGGGCCGTTATATAACAATCAAATGCCATATAATCCCAAATATCCTCCTAAATATACACTATAAAAAACCTAATTAAAAATAAACAATGTTAAAAGGAATGCAATATTCATTAATACAAAGTTGCGAGTAGTCTAAAAGGTCTCCCTTTGTCAAAGTCTATTCAATCTATTGTATAAGTGAGACCTTAAGATATGTTCTATTGGGGTAATGTGAAAATATTTGTATTTTCATTGTGTGTTAAATTGCAATGTCATGAAACACTATGGAATTTGTAATTGTTCTTCATATTCCGGAAGTGTTCATTCCATATAACAACAGGATTATGCTTCTATATAATATAGCCCACTAGAAGTCCACAATCTTAAATAACTGCTGCTCTATGTTATCTTCCATGCCGTACACATGACCGCTGTGTCCAAGTATCCACCAATCTGAACAATTGGCGATTTGTGTGGTATAACGATGATTGGATGACAGTTGGTCATGTGATCTGATCGGCAAACAATGAAAATAGATCTAACTCGGCATTAGAACTAGACTACTCGTCCTGCAGCTGGACGAGAACGTCATTGAACTTTCTGCTATCAAAGATTCTGGTGCCAGCAGCTGTTTTTTGGATGTCAACCTAGCCTTCCAATTACGCATTCCTATTCGACAGAAGAAACAACCTTCACTGCTTCATATGGTGGATGGTAGTACTTTAAAGACTGGTCCAATTACCCAAGAATCATACCCAATGGTTCTCTGTATTGGAACCCGGCATCAGGAGATTGTCGTCTGGGAAATTGTTCCGTCACTTTTATTTCCTCATTTGGGTATTACATGGCTATGCAAACATAACCCACAGATCAATTGGATTAACGGACAACTATCATTTAAGTCTCTTCACTGTTCATCTGCTACTCTACTTCCTAATGTCAAACCACTACCCTCTTGGTTACTACTACTGAAACATCTCTACCCCTTAAGTACTACAACTTTTCTGACATTTTTGAGAAGGGAGGTTTTACTACCCCACAGGGTATATAACTGCCCAATTGATCTCCACCCAGGGGCCCCACTTCCTTGTGGCCGACTTTCTAGTCTCTCTGAGCCTGAAACTAAGGTATTAAAGAAATACATTGAGGAGAGTTTGGCCAAGGGATTCATATGCCCTTCTACGTCACCCGTGGGTGCTGTCGTCTTTTTTGTGGGGAAAAAAATGGTGGTCTTCAGCCTTGTGTGGATTCCTGTGCCCTTAACCCTATCACAATTAAAAACTGCTACCCACTTCCTCTTATTTCTCAGCTACTGGATAGGGTGAAAGATGCTCAGTACTTCACTAAGATTGATCTTAGGGGAGAAACACGCAAAAATCGTCCTACAGCATCTCCGATTCCACAAATTATTTGCTAAACTTGAGAACAGCATGTTTGATGTCTCATCCATTGAATTTCTTGGTTATGATCTTTCACCTGGACAAGTTAAGATGGATCCAAAAAAGATTAAGGCCATTCTCAAGTGGCCTGTACCTCAAAATAAACGTATGGTTCAGTAATTCATTGGCTTTGCCAATTTCTACCGGGGATTTATTAGGAACTTCTCCTCTATCTGTGCTCCTATTACTGCACTTACCAAGAATCACACCAACTTCGAATGGAATACTGCCATTCAAAAGGCATTTCTTCATCTTAAATCTCTCTTTACTTAAGCACAAATTCTGGCACAACCAAATACCTCATCTCCATTATACCTTGAAAAAGATGCCTCCGAAGTAGCCATTGGTGCAGTCCTCTCTCAAAAGACAGGAGAGAAGAACCTCCTACATTCTATAGCCTTCATTTTGTGTAAACTCAACAGTGCAGAGAGAAAGTATGATGTAGGAGAGTGAGAACTATTTACCATTAAAAACACTCTTGAAGAATGGAGACACCTACTGGAGGGCACCATCCATCCTGTGGTGGTGTATACCGATCATAAGAACTTGGAGTACCTTCGCAATGCCAAAAGGTTGAAACATTGCCAAGTTAGATGGGCCCTCTTCTTTTGCAATTTTGATCTACGTATCACATATCATCCTGAATCCAAAACGCTTTAACTCATATGTATATCTCTGAAACAGAATCTGTATCCTATAATCAAGAGACTGTATCCTTCCTCCAGCATATTTTCTGGCTTCCCACCAGTCTCCCATCGAGTAGATTCAACAAGCCGGTACTACTGTACCCACCAAAGCAGCTCATCTACCCATTACCCATGGCCTTCATTACCACCAACAATGTATATATGTCCCTGATAGCCATTGTTTACCCATAATGCAACACCATCATGATAACCCTATAGCCGGTCATAGAGGAATTCACAACACAATTGAACTTATCCAATGTCACTTTTGATGTGCGATCTTTCATTAACTCTTGTACAGTCTGTACCCAAAATAAACAATACACCGCAAAACCTACCGGACTGTTACAACCCTTAACTGTGCCAAACCATCCTTGGCAAGATATTAGTATGAACTTTATAGTCAATTTACCTCTGTCCCATGGCCACAACACTATCATGGTCGTAGTTGACTGTTGTACAAAAATGGCACATTTTATTCCTGTAGCTGGATTGGCTACTGCTCAACGTACCGCAAAGCTCTTCATATATTTCTTCTTCCTGGATTTCCAAATATAGGATCTCAGTTTACCTCTTGCTTCTAGACTCCCTTCTGTCGCAGTTTACATATCAATCATAAACTATCTTCCACTTATCATCCTCAGACGAACAGGCAAACTGAACAGACCAATCAGACCCTTGAGCAGTATCTTCGCTGCTATTCCTTTCATCTACAGGATGATTGGGTAGACCATCTATTACTTGCTGAATTTGCATACAATAATCAAAAACACTACGGGCTCGAGCCCCTTCTATGAAAATTATGAGTACCATTTTCCATCCTTTCCTGGTGACATGGTTTGGTTGGCTACCAGAAATCTTCGTTTGACCTGTCCTACCAAAAAACTTGGATCTCGTTTTATTGTTCCTTTTTCCATTGACAAAGTAATCAATGATGTCGCTGTTATGCTGAAACTTCCCCACTCTCTTAGAATACATCCTTTCCTAGGTCGGGTGGCAGCTCCTCCTCCTTCTATTCTGGTGAATAACGATGAAGAGTATGAAGTCTAAGACATTCTAGACTCTCATAGGAGACGGGTCGTCTAGAATATCTTGCCCATTGGAAAGGGTATGGTCCAGAGGAGCATTCCTGGGAACCTGTTGGCACTCTCCATGTTGCTGCCAAGGTGTGTGCATTCCATCAGAGACATCCTGACAGGCCTTCCCCGGTTCGCGTCCGGAGGTGGGGGGCTCTGTCATGGGACCAGGGGTACCAGGGATGCCTCCTTACCTGTTTCTCCTTGGCCGTGACTGAGCCTGGTGCTACATTTGTGCCTGTTTGTGCACGTTCATGTGCACCCGGGTGAGCCTTGGTGTGCGCGTGTGTGCACATGCGTGGGTGTGCATGTGCACGGTAGACGTCACAGATGCTATCCATCGGCTAGGGGAATCTTTTTGACACGCTTCTCTCTGCCTTCTCATTGGGTTCTAGGTATCTGATGCTGTCGGTGTCTTGGATACGGGGGGCGTTCCTGGGCCCTGTTAGGTTTAAATTCCAGTCTGAGCCCTGGCTTGTTGCTGAGTTATTTTGCCAGTTTGCATAACTAAGCATTGTATTTTCTCTGTTCCTATTCCCTTTCCTCTTATATTGAATTTCCTGGTTTTGACCCCTGGCCTGACTCCCATTTATGATACTTGCTGCCTGTACCAACTTATATTATCCTGACTACGCATTTTTGGATCTTCCTTGTCTGTACCTTGCTTTGGATTTGTGTACTTCTTGCCATAGTGTTTCTCCTCCTGCACACAGGGTAACCCTGCTCCCTGACACTACCCAGAGAGTTTTAGTTTTTATTTTCTATATATATTGCAAGTCTAGGAAAGTAATATGTTCTTTACTAAAATTCTAACTTAGCTTGATACTCATAATCAATTTTGCTATGATAAACTAGGCGATAAGCCTGCCCAGAGGGCACTGTATTTTTTTTAAAAAAAAAATACAAACCCCAAAGCTAAAATTACACAAAATAAAAATGGAAAATTACAGAAAAAATAAACAAAGCTATCCAAAATAAAAAAATGTAATCTAAACTAATACCCCTAAAAAAATCTCCCCATAAATAAAGACACCTCCTAATCTAATAATAAACTACCAATAGCCCTTAAAAGGGCTTTTGTAGGGCATTGCCCTAAGTTAAACAGCTCTTTTACATAAACAAATGACCCAATTACTCCCTAACAGTAAAGTTCCAAATAGGTACTCACCGTTCCTAAAGTCCGGCAGAGAAGGTCTTCTTCCAGACGGCTCCATCATCTTCTATCTTCATCCGGAAAGAAGGCGGCAGGGAGCGGAGGTGCGGAACTGTCTATCCTGATGCTTTGATCCTCAGCGGCAGTCCTCGGCGGCGTGGAGTCTCCTCTTAATCCGATGTCTGCCGTACACTAAAGATTGAATGCAAGGTACCGCATTCAATTTGGGGCACCTTGCATTCCTATTGGCTGAAATTTTGAAATCAGCCAATAGGATTAGAGATACTGAAATCAGCCAATAAGATTTTAGTAGCTCTCGTCCTATTGGCTGATTTCAAAATTTTAGCCAATAGGAATGCAAGATACCCCAATAAATATGGGGTACTTTGCATTCAATCTTCAATGTGCAATGGACGATCGCATGAATAGGAACCTCCATGCTGCTGAGGACTGCTGTCACTGAAGACTGCCAATGAGGACTGCCGCTGAGAACCGCCGCTGAGGACCACTGCTGAGGATCCGTGCATCGGGGAAGCCAGCTCCGAGCCGCCTTCGCTCCGGATGAAGATAGAAGATGATGGAGCCGCCTGGAAGAAGACCATCTCCGCCGGAGTTCAGGAACGGTGAGTACCTATTTGGGGCTTAGTTTTTTGTTTTGTTTTTTGTTGTTTTTTTTTTAAGTTTAGGAATTTAATGGGCTGTAAAAGAGCTGATTGCCCTTTTAAGGGCAATGTCCATACAAATGCCCCCTTAGGGGCAATGAGTAGTTTAGGTTTTTTTAGTGTTAGTTTTTTTTATTTTGGGGGGTTTGGTTAGTGGGGGGTTTTTACTGTTAGGGGGACTAGTACTTTTTAAATGTAAAAGAGCTGTTTAACTTAGGACAATGCCCTACAAAAGGCCCTTTTAAGGGCTATTGGTAGTTTAGTTTAGAGTAAGGGGTGTTTTTATTTTGGGGAGCGTTTTTATTTTCATAGGGATTAGGTTCAATTTTTTTACTTTTGATAATTTTGATTATTTTTTTCTGTCATTTTAGAGTTTTTTATTTTTTGTAATTTTAGATTATTTTTTGTAATTTAATGTTAGGTTTTATTTAAGTGTAACAGTATTGGGGTTAATTTAGTGGTGTTAGGTTAGGGGGCTTAGTAATTAAATTAGTTATTTGCGTTTAGTGGTTAATAGGTTAATTAGGTTTATTACGATGTGGGGGTTTGGCATTTTAGAGGTTAATAGGTTAATTAGGTTTATTGCAATGTGGGGGGTTGGTGATTTAGGAGTTAATAGGTTAATTAGGTTTATTACAATGTGGGGGTTTGTTGGTTTAGGGGTTAATAGGTTAATTAGGTTTATTGCAATGTGGGAGTTTAGGTGTTTGTTAATACTTTGTGAAGGAGGTTAGGTGTTTTTTTATACTTCGTACGGGCGGCAACGTGTTTTTCATTTACTTCTTGCTGGCGTTTACGTGTTTTTTCGTTATTTCGTGTGGGTGGTTGCGTGTTGTTGGTTTTTTAAGGCTTCAGGTTTGCCTATGCTGCATCCAGGTGGATTCTTTTGGCTGTGTGAGCAGCCAACACTCTTTTGGCAGCCTCGCGCAGCCAACATTCCTTTGAGGATGCGTGTGCAACTGTCAACACCGACAGACACGTTACAAGCGATTATAGTATAGATATATATATTTATAAATATAGATGGTTTTACAAGTATGATTTCATGCAAATTTATGTCTGTTTTCACAGCAGTTCACAATCTCTATTGTCTCCAGACCCAGAAACCTGGGTTTGATTCCACCCTTGAGATTTTTCTTATGACATCTATTTTAATGCATGATGTTTTGTTATATATAATATTTATCCATATGTGAT
The DNA here is from genome assembly GCF_027579735.1 of Bombina bombina. Classification (NCBI taxonomy): domain Eukaryota; kingdom Metazoa; phylum Chordata; class Amphibia; order Anura; family Bombinatoridae; genus Bombina; species Bombina bombina. The sequence continues at coordinate 651,894,343 of NC_069501.1, read as the reverse complement.
GGTTTATAATGGGAAGCTTTGTATGCTTTTATAAATATAAAAAGTACCTTCTGTATTTATATTTCCTTACACAAATTTCTATATATATGTATGTATTTTATTATGAAGAGTAATGTATGTATATATTTTATTATTATGAAGAATTTCGTATGTATTGAAAAAAGTTTTTCTATACTCAGAGTGCTATCAGTAATCCAGTTGACTGTGATGTCAGAAGGACATTTGTTTTGAACCAATAAGGATTGAGGATGGACTATATAAAGACACTTACAAGCTAGGATCAACAGCCTTGAAAAAGCCGTTGTAATACAGTGAAACGTACGTCAGAGATTACCAGAGGGTGTGTCACAAAGAGGGGCTTAACATGGCTCTAAGGCATTTATGGTAGATAGCTTTTATTGCAATTGTTTGTTAAAGAAACATTTGATTATTGTCAACAGAGCTTATATATAAACCTATGTTCGAACCTGTGCAAAGACCCTGAGTGGCAGTCAGTGACAGTCAGTCAGTTTATTACCCATGTTTAGTAGAGGACTATTGCTGCAAAAATCATGTGACCATAGAACCTAAGTTCAGCAATGTCTGCTTGCTTAATTAGCTGTAGGCAGGGGCTACAATTAGAATTTCTAAGTGCTGGTTTAGCAAGAAAACAAGTAAGTTGTTTGCTCTTTTTAAACACAATTTATTTCTTTTTATGTTTTATTTAATATATTGTTTTTTACTGAAGGAACACTGTTTAACATCCCTTTAATTGTTTAATTGAGTTTGTGCACCATAGAACCTCCATTCTTTTTCCTTCTTTTCTCTTTTTTTGATACTTATGTTCTAGATTCAAGGCAATGGCATAATATAATATAATAATAATATATATAATATAATATCAAGCAATTAAACTCTATGCTCTTAGAAAAATGTAGAATCTATTTGCCTTTATGAGGAAGCTCACTACTGAACATTTGTATTTGCTTGCTTTAAGACTACACTTTCAGAACTAATGTAAATACTGAATTATAATCATAATAACCATTACATATCACAGCCATTCTTTAATAAATTCACACTGATCCCATTCAAATGTTCTTAACCATTTTATGGTTCATTTTGCAGGGAGATCAAACAAGAAAGAGCTCACTGAAAGGCTCTCAAGACATGTTTCCATGGCAGAAGCACATTTTCTTTGTCTCTATTCAATATGTAAAGTATTAATTTAGGAGCTTATCTAGGAAATACAATATTGGTCATGCAGGTTGTATCTGATTATATAACACATTTTGCTAAGCAAGGGACACAAGCTTTACGTCATTTATTACAGTTTCTTTTAAAAAAAAGTTTAATGCATGTTCCTGTCCAAAATAAATCAGCCTTCTAAAGTCAGACTTACAAATTCATATAAAATAAATCTCCAATAGTGCTCTGAGAGTTGTCCTAATCAACCAATGAGCTTTAGTAGAAAGTTCACAACTGATATCACTGTATTAGTTTGCATTTAAACAGATTTTTTTTCATAAATTGTCTGACCCCCCCCCCCCCCCAATAAAGCATTGTCAACATGTTTAAATGCTGTTCTCTCACATCCATGTTCCATTTTTAAGTATGATGCCTCTTAAGTGAGATGCTGTAATGCCCCCATATATCATGTATAAGAATTATATTGTCTAAGAGCAATAATCTCTACAGGTTACTAGTTCAGAGCTTCCAAGCATCCTGCATATTGCGGGATTGTCAGGGTTTGGAAGCTGTACTCCCCTGTACCTCACACAGCGTTCCCTTAAAGGCATATGTGCAGGTTTCAATGTCCTACCAGGGACTGCACCAATATCGCTCACGTCCTACATTACACTGTCTACAGCCCATCCAACTCTACCCAAGTTTCCTTGACTCCACCTTATCAGACACAACTCTATTTATTAAATACAAAGCCCCTCCCACATGTCCTCCACTTCTCCCAGTCTCTTGTTTAATCGATCCTGAAAATGTATTTCATATTGTGTAGCACCAATGATTAAGTGCTGCAGAGCATGAAACGCATTAGGGATTTGTTCCCTGACCCTGCTGGGCACTTTTAATGTTAACATGTATTAATAAAGTGAGAGTTTTTATTTTTACCCTTTCACCAGACTGCTGCCTTTCTTCCATTTTTTTTATAACATCAAGATGGCTGAACTATGGATGAAGCAGTACTGAAGTATTAAAGGGACAGTCTACACCAGAATTTTTATTGTTTTAAAAGATAGATAATCCCTTTATTACCCATTTCCCAGTTTTGCATAACCAACACAGTTATAATAATATACTTTTAACCTCTGTGATTATCTTGTATCTAAGCCTCTGCAAACTGCCCCTTTATTTCAGTTCTTTTGACAGACTTGCAGTCTAGCCAATCAGTGCCTGCTCCCAGATAACTTCACGTGCACGAGCAGAGTGTTAGCTATATGAAATACGTGAACTAACACCCTCTAGTGGTGAAACACTGTTAAAATGCATTCTGAAAAGAGGTGGCCTTCAAGGTCTAAGAAATTAGCATATGAACCTCCTAGGTTAAGCTTTCAACTAAGAATACCAAGAGAACAAAGCAAAATTGGTGATAAAAGTAAATTGGAAAATTGTTTAAAATTACATGCTCTATCTGAATCATGAAAGTTTATTTTGGCCTAGACTGTCCCTTTAAGGTTTGAATATACTCAAATTATGGGCTATGTGACTCGAAAGACTGGATTGGTGATCACCTTCATAGTGAAACTTAAAAAAAAAAAGTTGTAGACCCAACAAACATTGCTTCAGTATGAACATTGTGATGAATTTCCTGAATCTGAGTATTTGCTTGTAGTAAAGGAGGGTTGATGGTGTGGTCAAAATCTTGTAAATTGCTACCTTTTCTTTTTAAAGAAATGTTTGTGGATGACCGGCACATGCAAATCATTTTCTATTAAACTTCAAAAGTTAAAACTAATTTAAATGCGTTTCAAATATGTTATTTAAAGATGGATAGATATATTAGTAATTCTATTAATAACTTTAGTATTTCAGGGCTAGTAATCCAAATAACATTTAAGATAAGGGAAATTACAAGTAATTTCTGTAGTGTTTCTATAAAATAACATATCAGCCAAGTCTTAACATTTTTAAAACAAATTACCATACTTTTTACTGCAATTCATTTTCAATACTCTACCCACCTTTGTCTTCTTAGGATGAGCCAATCTGGGCTTTAGTCTGCAGACAACAAGGCTAGCCATCGTCTTAAAGTTAGTATAAAGTGAATTGTTTTGCAATTGTTATCTGATAAAGCCAATTATTGAAAGATATGTAGCAGTGTTAGCCACAAGGAGTCTGCAGAGTGCATTTCCAGTTCTGTGAATTTGAATTTTTATAGCTTTCAGAGCTAAATTACATGAAATGGGGACACAATATATAATGAAAATATGTTTCAAAGTTGTTTTATTATGCATAACGAAACATTTAATATACAAATCTCAAGATGTGTATTGTCCCTTTAAATTTATCTTTTGACAGATGCATGAGTTAAGATATGGGGTCTATTTATCAAGCTCCAAACAGAGCTTGATGCCCTGTGTTTCCACACAGCCTTATTTGCAAACTTTTTTTTATTGCCTGATTTATATCTGTCCCTCATTGCCCTCATCAGGAGATAGATAAGTAGAAAACCTAAGTTTTAACATGGCGGCATTTATTAATTTAATTAATACTCAAATATGTTATAAAAACAACCAATATAATTGTAAATAGTAAATCTACATATTATTCTAGGAGAGGGTTTGACAAATTTGACAGAGATATAGGACCCAGCACAAAAACATATGAACATCTTAATACATACATAGATATCTTTCTATATGTCGATATATCTATCTTGCTATCTCTCTCAGGAACTTACCACATTGTCCCTCATTGTTCTCAACAGGAGAGAAAGATAAGTAAAAACTTAAGTTTAAACATGGCAGCACCTTTTACTTTATACTCAAGTTTTTTATAGAACTACTTATATTATTAATATTTAAACAACTAATATAACTGTAAAAAATACTGCTGGGGACATTGAGGGTAGAGCCAGGGGCTACCACAAAGCTCCTGACTGAATGAGACACAGCACAGCTGCTTCAGGATGTCACATACCTCACCCAGCCACCAAAGGCCCCGCCCCTTCTCAGCACAACTCTGCCATGCCCCACCCCCTACTAATGCACAACCCGTCTGGCCTGCAATTTTCTCAGCTAAGCACCTAAGGGTCATGCCCCTTTCTCCACACTTGCCCCAAAGGCCCTGCCACCCACTTAATGTACCTTTCTGGGTTGTAATGTGGCTGAGGAAAACTGGTAACATATCAACTTAGGGAAAACGAGCACGGAGGGGTTCAAAACCATTGTAACCTAGTGTTTATTTACTTCAGTTACAGTAATGTTATCAATGTTGAGTGCCATGATGTTTTACCTGCAGACCCCTGCTGAATGTGTGTTTTACAGCTCACTAGAAGCTTGGCTTCATTTTCTCATCTTTTTGCATTTTGTGGGGCATTATTCTGTGAAGTCTGCAACTTGCTTGCTAGCTTTTATTTAGTGTAGACTAGTGTGAAGCCTGTAATATATATATAGTTCAAGGAAAAGATTGCACTCACACTCACAGGTCTTTTCAAACAAAGTACTGTATATAATGTGACTTTATTGTCAAGTTAGAAGTATAAGTTGGGAACAAATGAAATTGCGTAATGGTGTTACTCATCAATAGTCTGTGTAATACGTTTGCAATAGATCTGTACAATACCCTGACTATTGATAAGAGTCACACCATTGCGCAATTTAATTTGTTCCCAACTTATACTTCTAATTTGACAATAAAGTCACATTATATATAGTAGTATTAACTACTGGGGATACTTAAGTGTGTTTTTAAATTATTTTCCTATTTTATATACTAACTAATTAAAAGTTAAGTTTTATTTATTTCCATAAGTCAAATATAAACTGCTGTGTTAATTATAAAAAGTATTTGGAATACATAAACCTAGAGTGCTAATCAGTGTATTCTTGCCAAGAGTAGGTTCCTTCGTACTCTATCTAATATTGTTATAAATAATTTAATGTCTGTAAAAATCAGAAGACATACTTTACATGTTATCATTTTCAAATGAAATCAGATAGCCCCATCTAACACAGAAACATTAGAGATGAGGCTGAAAGACAAAAGTGCTATTGAGTTTAATCTATACAAATCCTATCTGATGTACAGTAAAAAAAAACTGCCAATTGAGCTTACATTAATATAATTAGAAACACATTTAACACAAGCAATCATATCCATGAATTCTGGTTTTATTCAACTTACGGCTCCCTGTCTTTAATGCAGTTATTTATCCAGCTATTTGTCCCTTAACCCCTTCGCTACCAAAATTTCAGAGAAAAACTTGCCGGAGAATTTACCTATGAAAACGATATATATATTTTTAAAGTAAACAACCCAAGGTATTGATCTAAGCCCATTTTGGTATATTTTATGCCACTCTTTAACCCGCCCCCTCCTACTAGTGACAGCCATCTTAGGTAATGGCAGCTATTTGCCAGTGCCCAGTTTATATGTTTTTTTATTATTATTTTGATTTATTTATGGTTTTTTCTGTAGTGTAGTGGTGCCCCTACCTCCCCGTTGGTTAGGGTGCCCCCCCTTCCAATTCCCCTTTTGCCGTAGTGTAGCTTCTCATCCCTCCCTCTCCGTTCAAAATATTTTCTGTAGTGTAGGGCTCCTTCTACTCTAATGCCCTACCTCGCCCTTCCCCTCCACCTCAATGCCGCCCACCTGCCTTCCCTCCCACACTTCCCTCAAGCTCAAACAGTTGATCATTACAGATGGTGACACACTGTCTGTAACAATCTGGCATCTGCCTTCATATGGTAATGGAACATCAATCATTACCAATTAAAGACAGATGCCTGCAGCTCAGGAACAGCATCTCTCAGTCGTCACTTGCTGGATCTTCTTGCAGCTGCAACTTAGCTCTACTTTATGGGGCATGATGGGCTTTATACCGCATGATGTAGATGTACGTCATTTTTTATTAAGGTCGTTAATTTTGTACAACAATCTCTCATATGGCACTAAATCAAAATCCTTTGCGAAATCCAAGTATATGATATCAACTGTTTCACCTTTATTTGTATACAGTACTTACTACCTCATAAAATGAACTCATGTCTTTGAGCCCTTTTAACGTTTTAATGCGAAATTTTTAAAAATAATTTTTATTAGACAGTGTCAGTGTGCTATACAATGTATTTTTGATATTTTTTGTGCAACATTTTTGTATGGTGTGGCAGTTAACCAGAGCTCTAAAGTCGTGATAACTAGTGATGTCGCAAACTTAAAATTTTCCTTCGTGAACATTGAACGCGAACTTCCGCAACTGTTCCGCGAACGGGCGAACCGGGCGAACCGCCATTGACTTCAATAGGCAGGCAAATTCTTAAACCCACAGGGACTCTTTCTGGCCACAATAGTGATGGAAAAGTTGTTTCAAGGGTACCAACACCTGGACTGTGGCATGCCGGAGGGGGATCCATGGCAAAACTTGCACATAAAATTACAAAGTTGATGCAGAGTCTGGTTTTAATCCATAAAGGGCATAAATCACCTAACATTCCTAAATTGTTTGGAATAATGTGCTTTAAAACATCAGGTATGATCAGGTAGTGTAAGGGTTACGCCTGCTTCACAGTGACAGACCAAACTCCCCGTTTAACACACCGCAAACAGTCCATTTGCACAACCGCAAACTCCCCATTTGCACAAGGTTGGATACCAAGCTAGCCATGTCCCATTCCTTGTCCTCACTGATGTCATTGAAGGTCTCTTCCTCCACCCAGCCACATACAACACCAAGGGTCCCCGAAAGGTGACAACAAGCCCCCTGGGACGCCTGCTGTGTTTGGTCTTCCACCTCTTCAAAGCCACCTTCCTCCTCTGACTCCTCTGCTTCAGACTCCTCTCTCTGCGTTATTATAAGGTGTGTTAAGTATTACTATTCCTATCAGTTTAATCCATGTTACGTCCCCTATCAGGGGACTTGTATATGGCATGGATTTTAGGAACCGGGAGATGGAAAAAGATGCTTGGTCGGTCCTCCTACTTCAAATTTGGGGCACTGCGTGTGCAATTGTGGCCGGACTTTTAGCCGACAGACATTTGGCCGACAGACATTTGGCCGACGGACATTTGGACAAAACACAAGTGGATGTCAGATAACAGTCCGGCCACAAGATGGATAGATTTGATAGATAGATACATAGATTAGATAGATAGATCAATAGATGCAATAGATACATTTGATAGATACGATAGATAGATTTGATAGATAAATAGATAGATTTGATAGATAGATAATTTCCCAGACAGAGAATTACAAGACGTGCGGTCTGGGACCCATGGTAAGGTTCCCAGAGGCAGTTGCGGAGCCAGGAGACGTGTATATGGCATGGATTTTAGGAACCGGGAGATGGAAAAAGATGCTTGGTCGGTCCTCCTACTTCAAATTTGGGGCACTGCGCATGCAATCTAATGTGCCACCAGATAGGAGTGGTGTGTTAAGTAGTACTGTTCCTATCAGTTTAATCCTTGTTATGTGCCTTTTTTTTTGTTTGGTTTTTGAAGCCACAGTGCAGCACCAGAGGCCAGAAAAATTTGGCATGTACACATGCCTGAAAAATTAGGTATTGTTGCAGCCGCTGCTGTAGTCATCCGGCATTCGAAGATAAAATACAGCAGCATGTGGACCATTTTTAGCCCAAGGCAGCTCATCTCATCAGGCCTATTTTACTCGAATGTATCGCCCAATGTCAGTCCCTTCGGGATCCATCCGTCATTCATCTTAATAAAGGTGAGGTAATCTAGACTTTTTTGACCTAGGCGACTTCTCTTCTCAGTGACAATACCTCCTGCTGCACTGAAGGTCCTTTCTGACAGGAGACTTGAAGCGGGACAGGCCTGAAGTTCTATCGCAAATTGGGATAGCTCAGGCCACAGGTCAAGCCTGCACACCCAGTAGTCAAGGGGTTCATCGCTCCTCAGAGTGTCGAGATCTACAGTTAAGGCGAGGTAGTCTGCTACCTGTCGGTCGAGTCGTTCTCTGAGGGTGGACCCCGAAGGGCTGTGGCGATGCATAGGAGTTAAAAAGCTCCGCATGTCCTCCATCAACAACACGTCTGTAAAGCGTCCTGTCCTTGCCGGCATGGTCATGGGAGTCGGAGGATTACTTTCACCTCTTCCCCTGTTAGATTCCCGTTGTGCTGTGACATCACCCTTATACGCTGTGTAAAGCATACTTTTTAATTTATTTTGGAACTGCTGCATCCTTTCCGACTTGCGGTAATTCGGTAACATTTCAGGCACTTTATGCTTATACCAGGGGTCTAGTAGCATGGACACCCAGTACAGGTCGTTCTCCTTCAGCTTTTTTATACAAGGGTCACTCAACAGGCACGACAGCATGAAAGACCCCATTTGCACAAGGTTGGATGCCGAGCTACTCATGTCCCATTCCTCGTCCTCACTGATCTCACTGAAGGTATCTTCTTCCCCCCAGCCATGTACAACACCACGGTTACCAGATAGGGGACAATGAGAACCCTGGGATGCCTGTTGTGGTTGGTCTTCCTCCTCCTCCTCCTCCTCCTCCTCAAAGCCACATTCCTCCTCTGACTCCTCTTCCTCACAATCCTCTTCCAGCGTTGCCGCTGGTCCAGCAAGCGATGCTGATAAGGCTGTTTCTGGTGGTGATGGTGACCACAACTCTTCCTCTTCACGCTCATCTACGGCCTGATCCAGCACTCTTTGCAGGGCACGCTCCAGGAAGAAAACAAATGGTATGATATCACTGATGGTGCCTTCGGTGCGACTGACTAGGTTTGTCACCTCCTCAAAAGGACGCATGAGCCTACAGGCATTGCGCATGAGCATCCAGTAACGTGGCAAAAAAATTCCCAGCTCCGCAGAGGCTGTCCTAGCACCCCGGTCATACAAATACTCGTTAACAGCTTTTTCTTGTTGGAGCAGGCGGTCGAACATTAGGAGTGTTGAATTCCAACGTGTCGGGCTGTTGCAAATCAAGCGCCTCACTGGCATGTTGTTTCGCCGCTGGATATCGGAAAAGTGCGCCATGGCCGTGTAGGAACTCCTGAAATGGCCACACACCTTCCTGGCCTGCTTCAGGACATCCTGTAAGCCTGGGTACTTATGCACAAAGCGTTGTACGATCAGATTACACATGTTGGCACATGTGTCAACTTGCCCAATTTCAATGCCGCCACCAAATTACTTCCGTTGTCAGAAACCACTTTGCCGATCTCCAGTTGGTGTGGAGTCAGCCACTGATCCACCTGTGCATTCAGGGTAGACAGGAGTGCTGGTCCGATGTGACTCTCTGCTTTCAGGCAAGTCAACCCCAAGACGGCGTGACACTGCCGTATCCGGGATGTGGAATAGTACATGGGGAGCTGGGGGGTGCCGTTGATGTGGAGCAAGACGCAGCAGCAGAAGAGGACTCAGACGAGGAGGTTATGGAAGAGGATGGAGTAAGAGGAGTAGATGAGGTGGCAGCAGGCCTGCCTGCAAGTTGTGGCGGTGTAACCAACTCCTCCTCTGCAGAGCCACGCATTCCATGCTTGGCAGCTGTCAGCAGGTTTACCAAATGCGCAGTGTAGGTGATATACCTGCCCTGACCATGCTTTGCAGACCAGCTATCAGTGGTCATATGGACCCTTGCCCCAACACTGTGTGCCAGACATGCCATTACTTCCTTTTGCACAATCGAGTTCAGGTTGGGGATTGCCTTTTGTGCAAAGAAATTTCGGCCGGGTACCTTCCATTGCGGTGTCCCAATAGCTACAAATTTTTTGAACGCCTCAGACTCCACCAGCTTGTATGGTAAAAGCTGGCGGGCTAAGAGTTCAGACAAGCCAGCTGTCAGACACCGGGCAAGGGGGTGACTTTGTGACATTGGCTTCTTATGCTCAAACATTTCCTTGACAGACACCTGACTGTGGGCAGATGAACAGGAACTGCTCCGGAAGAGAGACGGAGTGGTGGATGGTTGAGAGGGGGCAAGGAGGACAGCAGTGGTTGACGTGGCTGAAGATGCTGGACCAGGAGGAGGATGGCGGCTTTGAGTTTGTGTGCTGCTTCTACTCATGTTGATCCCATAGGCATTTGTGATGTGCGATCATGTGCCTTCGCAAAGCAGTTGTACCTAGGTGGGTGTTGGACTTCCCACGACTCAGTTTCTTTTGGCACAGGTTGCCAATGGCATTGCTTTTGTCAGAGGCAGACACACACAAAAAATGCCACACTGCTGAGCTCTGCAATGCCGGTGGTGGCAACAGCATGCATTGATTGGCGTGCTGTCTGGCTGACCCCGGGTGTCGATGCATGCTGTCTGACTGTGCCACTAGCTCCTTGCGACGACCTCCCCCTGCTTCCAACTCGTCTCCTCCTCCTCCTCTCTGTCTCCCCATCTGAACTTTCCCCCTCTTCTTCTTCTCTTTTAGTTGGCATCCACGTGACATCCACGGACGCATCGTCATCATCAACAGCTTCACTTGTATCTGACAAATCAACAAAGGAAGCAGCAGCGGGTACATCATCATCATCACACCGTACGTCCATGTCTGTAATGCTGCCTAATTGAGACATATCATTGTTATCTACATCCTCTGTCAATGAAGGTTGCGCATCACTCATTTCTTCCAACTGATGTGTAAAAAACTCCTCTGACAGATCAAGTGAAGCGGCTGTGGTGCTAGTGTTGGTGGTGGTGGCAGACGGGCGAGTGGTAACATGAGAGGTGCCCGAAGATAAGCTGGAGGAGGATGGTGCGTCAAGGTTCAGAGCAGAAACTATAGAAGATTGTGTGTCCTGTGTTAAAAAGTCAACTATTTCCTCAGAACTTTTCGAGTTCATGGGATGTGGCCTCTTAACACTGGGCATTATTCTAGGGCCAAAGGGAATCACAGCACCACGACCACAATGGCACCTGTGGGGTGGCCTGCCTCTGCCTGTCATTTTTTTTTAAATGTACACTTACACTACTATTAAACAAGATATGAGTGGTGGCACTGGGCAAGTGGGCACAGTATACGCTGTGAGCCTGACACAAAAAAAGCAGACTGATGTTTCACAGTCCAAAAAGTTTTTATTTTTTTAAATGTACACTTACACTACTATTAAACAAGATATGAGTGGTGGCACTGCGCAAGTGGGCACAGTATATGCTGTGAGCCTGACACAAAAAAGCAGACTGATGTTTCACAGTCCAAAAAGTTTTTATTTTTAAAATGTACACTTACACTACTATTAAACAAGATATGAGTGGTGGCACTGGGCAAGTGGGCACAGTATACGCTGTGAGCGTGACAGAAAAAAGCAGACTGATGTTTCACAGTCCAAAAAGTTTTTATTTTTTAAATGTACACTTACACTACTATTAAACAAGATATGAGTGGTGGCACTGGGCAAGTGGGCACAGTATAAGCTGTGAGCCTGAAACAAAAAAGCTGACTGATGTTTCACAGTCCAAAAAGTTTGTTTTGTTTTTAAATGTACACTTACACTACTATTAAACAAGATATGAGTGGTGGCACTGGGCAAGTGGGCACAGTATATGCTGTGAGCCTGACACAAAAAAAGCAGACTGATGTTTCACAGTCCAAAAATTTTTTGTTTTTTTTTAATTTACACTACTGTTACACCAGATATGAGTGGTGGCACTGGGCAAGTGGGCACAGTATATGCTGTGAGCCTGACACACACGCTGGCAGGCAGGCAACTGCAATTAGATTACACAAGCAGACTGATGTTTCACAGTCAAAAAAGTTTTTTATTTTTAAATTTACCCTACTGTTAAACCAGATATGAGTGGGGGCACTGGGCAAGTGGGCACAGTATACACTGTGAGCCTGGCACACACGCTGGCAGGCAGGCAGGCAACTGCAATTAGATTACACTAGCAGACTGATGTTTCACAGTCGAAAAAGTTTTTTTTTTTTAAATTTACACTACTATTACACCAGATATGAGTGGTGGCACTGGGCAAGTGGGCCTGGCACACACGCTGGCAGGAAGGCAACTGCAATTAAATTACACTAGCAGACTGATGTTTCACAGTCAAAAAAGTTTTTGTTTTTTTTAATTTACACTACTGTTACACCAGATATGAGTGGTGGCACTGGGCAAGTGGGGCTGGCACACACGCTGGCAGGCAGGCAACTGCAATTAGACTACACAAGCAGACTGATGTTTCACAGTCAAAAAAGTTGTTTTTTTTAATTTACACTACTGTTACACCAGATATGAGTGGTGGCACTAGGCAAGTGGGGCTGGCACACACTCTGGCAGGCAGGCAACTGCAATTAGATTACACAAGCAGACTGATGTTTCACAGTCAAAAAAGTTTTTTTTTTTAAATTGACACTACTGTTACACCAGATATGAGTGGTGGCACTGGGCAAGTGGGCCTGGCACACACGCTGGCAGGCAGGCAACTGCAATTAGATTACACTAGCAGACTGATGTTTCACAGTCAAAAAAGTATTTTTTTTAATTTACACTACTGTTACACCAGATATGAGTGGTGGCACTGGGCACAGTGATGTGCAGTCACTAGAGGCAGGTGAGGCAGTGGTTCACCTCTCATATGGGCAAAAATATCTATTTTTTTATTGGCTTAAAAAAAAAATTGCAATTTTTTTCCCCCCAGCATTTTTGTTTTCCACAGCTACATGTTGAGCAATGGAGAGGCACAAGCAGGTCTGCCCACCATTACACAACATGCTGCGCCATCTACTGGATGAAAGTGGTTAAGATCATTGCATGACCCATTAACTGCTTATTTGAGGCAGTCCTATTTGGGCTGACCCAATCCAGTGAGAGGCATTAGTAAATGGAATTTAGGGTTGGGGCTGGATGTTAAATCATATAAAACAAAACAAAAATGAAAAAAAAAAACCTTTCATTTATTTTGTTGCTGTCCTGTGAAGCTGACAGCTTTGCTAAAGTGAAAAAGAGAGTTTTGTTATTCCCCTCTAAGTGCACTGGAATGTTCCACTGTCACTTCCTGAATCCTTACAGAGCAGGAAAGGGAGAGAGGCAGAGAGAGCAGTGTTTCAGCCACATTTTATTAAAGTAAGTGCTGCAGCCGTAGATTTTACTGAAATGGATTCTGTTAGTGAAAATGATAATTTAATGAATGTGGTTTAGTGTTTTTTGTTTTTTTACTCTTTTACAGCAGTTTAAGGATCATTTTTGTATTTTGTTTACTCAATATTTACACCCATCCACTACATTACTAGCTTGCCTCTGTACTTCACACTAAGTTATAGTCTCACTTTATGAACTCTCTGTAGCTCTGCTGTTTTATTACTTAAAAATGCATTGGTCCCTCTCCCCCTCCCTTGTGTGTGTGTGTGTCTCTCTCTCTCTCTCTCTATCCATCTCTCTCCTTATGTGTTGTTTTCCCCCATGGTCTCTTTCTCTCTCGGTCTCTCTTCCTCTCCCTCTGACTCTCTCATCCATTATGTGTCTCTCTAACCCTCTGTTTGTGATTGTGTCTCTCTCTTTCTCTAACCCTCTGTGTGTGATTGTGTCTCTCTCTTTCTCTCTCTCTAACCCTCTGTGTGTGATTGTGACTCTCTCTCTAACCCTCTGTGTGTGATTGTGTGTCTCTTTCTCTCTCTCTCTCTCTCTCTCTCTCTCTCTCTCTCTCGCTTTCTCTCTAACCCTCTGTGTGTGATTGTGTGTCTCTCTCTTTTTTCTCTATCTCTCTCTAACCCTCTGTGTGTGATTGTGTCTCTCTCTCTTTCTCTCTCTCTAACCCTCTGTGTGCGATTGTGTGTCTCTCTCTCTTTCTTTCTCTCTCTCTCTAACCCTCTGTGTGTGATTCTGTCTCTCTCTCTTTCTCTCTATCTCTCTAACCCTCTGTGTGTGATTGTGTCTCTCTCTCTCTTTCTCTCTCTCTCTCTCTCTCTCTCGCTTTCTCTCTAACCCTCTGTGTGTGATTGTGTGTCTCTCTCTTTTTTCTCTATCTCTCTCTAACCCTCTGTGTGTGATTGTGTCTCTCTCTCTTTCTCTCTCTCTAACCCTCTGTGTGTGATTGTGTGTCTCTCTCTCTTTCTTTCTCTCTCTCTCTAACCCTCTGTGTGTGATTCTGTCTCTCTCTCTTTCTCTCTATCTCTCTAACCCTCTGTGTGTGATTGTGTCTCTCTCTCTCTTTCTCTCTCTCTCTCTCTAACCCTCTGTGTGTGATTGTGTCTCTCTTTCTCTCTCTAAACCTCTGTGTGTGATTGTGTGTCTCTCTCTCTAACCCTCTGTGTGTGATTGTGTCTCTCTTTCTCTCTCTAACCCTCTGTGTGTGATTGTGTCTCTCTCTTTCTCTCTCTAACCCTCTGTGTTTGATTGTGTCTCTCTTTCTCTCTCTCTCTAACCCTCTGTGTGTGATTGTGTCTCTCTCTCTCTTTCTCTCTCTCTCTAACCCTCTGTGTGTGATTGTGTCTCTCTCTTTCTCTCTCTCTCTAATTCTCTGTGTGTGATTGTGTCTCTCTCTCTTTCTCTCTCTCTCTCTCTCTCTATAACCCTCTGTGTGTGATTGTGTCTCTCTCTCTCTTTCTCTCTCTAACCCTCTGTATATGATTGTGTCTATCTCTCTTTCTCTCTCTCTCTCTAACCCTCTGTGTGTGATTGTGTCTCTCTTTCTCTCTCTCTAACCCACTGTGTGTGATTGTGTCTCTCTTTCTCTAACCCTCTGCATGTGATTGTGTCTCTCTTTCTTTCTCTCTCTCTAACCCTCTGTGTGTGATTGTGTGTCTCTCTATTTCTCTCTCTCTAACCCTCTGTGTGTGATTGTGTCTCTCTTTCTTCTCTTTCTCTCTCTCTAACCCTCTGTGTCTCTCTCCCCCCGCCTCTCTCTCCCTCTCCCCCCGAGTGCTTTTCTGTGTTTCTGTCTACCTTTTATTTATTTAATTAATTGTTTTGCCATCTGATGGTGTGGCTTTATTTAAAGGGGTGGGGTCAAGCGCCCCACCATCTTTAAATTTCACCAGCCACCACTGGATCAAGACATTTTTATATTTACTGAATAATGAAAGAATCTATAAGCATAATTTGCAGCATTAAAGTAAAAAGTATGTTTTAAACATATTTTAATGGGCATGGAATTCTAGATCTCACAATCAGAGCAAGCATTGTGTTATCTGGCAAGAGTTTCTGTTACAATCCTTTTAGACTAAAATCAGATGTTTACTAAGTTGACCAGTTTTCCAAGACACAATTTAAAGGGACATGAAACCCATATGTTTTCTTTCATGATTTAGATGATTTGTTGAAAATCATATCTAAATATGCTCAGTAGCTGCTGATTGGTGGCTGCACATAGATACCTCATGCGATTGGCTCACCCATGTGCATTGCTATTTCTTCAACAAAGGATATCTAAAGAATGAAGGCGTATCCTAGCCACTGCCTCACCAGCCTCTGATGTCACCGCACGTCACTGACTGGGCAAGTGGGCCTGGCACACACGCTGGCAGGCAACTGCAATTAGATTACACAAGCAGACTGATGTTTCACAGTCAAAAAAGTTTTTTTTTTTTTTAAATTTACACTACTGTTACACCAGATATGAGTGGTGGCACTGGGCAAGTGGGCCTGGCACACACGCTGGCAGGCAGGCAACTGCAATTAGATTACACTAGCAGACTGATGTTTCACAGTCAAAAAAGTTTTTTTTAAATTTACACTACTGTTACACCAGATATGAGTGGTGGCACTGGGCAAGTGGCTTGGCAGGCAGGCAACTGCAATTAGATTATATAGGGAAAAAAATGATGTTCTAGCCCTAAAAAGGGCTTTTTGTGGTGCTGTCCTTACAGCAGAGATCAGATGAGTCCTTCAGGACTGTAGTGGACACTGAATACACTAGCCTAGCTATCAATTTCCCTATTAAATTACCAGCATCTACACTGTCCCTCCTCTCACTAACAATGCAGCTTCCGAATTAATCTAAAATGGCTGCTGTCCAGGAGCTGGGAGGGTCTGGGAGGGAGGGTCTGCCGCGTAGCTAACGCCGGCTTTTTTCTGGCAGCACCATAAAAATAACTCTGGTATTGAGAGTCCACAGAAAGGCTGCGTTAGGCTCCAAAAAAGGAGCGTAGAGCATATTTAACGCAGCTTCAACTCTCGATACCAGAGTTGCTTACGCAAGCGGCCAGCCTCAAAAACGTGCTGGTGCACGATTCCTCCATAGGAAACAATGGGGCTGTTTGAGCTGAAAAAAAACACCTGCAAAAAAGCCGCGTTCAGCTCCTAACGCAGCCCCATTGTTTGCTATGGGGAAACACTTCCTACGTCTGCACCTAACACCCTAACATGAACCCCGAGTCTAAACACCCCTAACCTTACACTTATTAACCCCTAATCTGCCGCCCCCGCTATCGCTGACCCCTGCATATTATTTTTAACCCCTAATCTGGCGCTCCGTAAACCGCCGCTACTTACATTATCCTTATGTACCCCTAAATCTGCTGCCCCTAACACCGCCGACCCCTATATTATATTTATTAACCCCTAATCTGCTCCCCACAACGTCGCCTCCACCTACCTACACTTATTAACCCCTAATCTGCCGAGCGGACCGCACCGCTATTATAATAAAGTTATTAACCCCTAATCCGCCTCACTAAGCCTATAATAAATAGTATTAACCCCTAATCTGCCCTCCCTAACATCGCCAACACCTAACTTCAATTATTAACCCCTAATCTGCCGACCGGAGATCACCGCTATTCTAATAAATGTATTAACCCCTAAAGCTAACTCTAACCCTAACACTAACACCCCCCTAAATTAAATATAATTTTAATCTAACGAAATTAATTAACTCTTATTAAATAAATTATTCCTATTTAAAGCTAAATACTTACTTATAAAATAAACCCTAATATAGCTACAATATAAATTATAATTACATTGTAGCTATTTTAGGATTAATATTTATTTTACAGGCAACTTTGTAATTATTTTAACCAGGTACAATAGCTATTAAATAGTTAAGAACTATTTAATAGTTACCTATTTAAAATAATAACAAAATTACCTGTAAAATAAATCCTAACCTAAGTTAAAATTAAACCTAACACTATACTATCATTAAATTAATTAAATAAACTACCTACAATTACCTACAATTAAACCTAACACTACACTATCAATACATTAATTAAATACAATACCTACAAATAACTACAATGAAATAAACTATCTAAAGTACAAAAAATAAAAAAGAACTAAGTTACAAAAAATCAAAAAATATTTACAAACATAAGAAAAATATTACAACAATTTTAAACTAATTACACCTACTCTAAGCCCCCTAATAAAATAACAAAGACCCCCAAAATAACAAAATGCCCTACCCTATTCTAAATTACTACATTTCAAAGCTCTTTTACCTTACCAGCCCTGAACAGGGCCCTTTGCGGGGCATGCCCCAAGAAGTTCAGCTCTTTTGCCTGTAAAAAAAACCATACAATACCCCCCCCAACATTACAACCCACCACCCACATACCCCTAATCTAACCCAAACCCCCCTTAAATAAACCTAACACTAAGCCCCTGAAGATCTTCCTACCTTGTCTTCACCCTACCAGGTTCACTGATCCGTCCTGAAGAGCTCCTCCGATGTCCTGATCCAAGCCCAAGTGGGGGGCTGAAGAGGTCCATGATCCGGCTGAAGTCTTTATCCAAGCGGGAGCTGAAGAGGTCCATGATCCGGATGAAGTCTTCATCCAAGCGGGAGCTGAAGAGGTCCATGATCCGGATGAAGTCTTCTATCAACGGCATCTTCAATCTTCTTTCTTCCGGATCCATCTTGCAGACCTACGACGCGGAACATCCTCTTCTCCCGACGCCTACTAGCCGAATGACGGTTCCTTTAAGGGACGTCATCCAAGATGGCGTCCCTCGAATTCCGATTGGCTGATAGGATTCTATCAGCCAATCGGAATTAAGGTAGGAATATTCTGATTGGCTGATGGAATCAGCCAATCAGAATCAAGTTCAATCCGATTGGCTGATTCGATCAGCCAATCAGATTGAGCTTGCATTCTATTGGCTGTTCCGATCAGCCAATAGAATGCGAGCTCAATCTGATTGGCTGATTGGATCAGCCAATCGGATTGATCTTGATTCTGATTGGCTGATTCCATCAGCCAATCAGAATATTCCTACCTTAATTCCGATTGGCTGATAGAATCCTATCAGCCAATCGGAATTCGAGGGACGCCATCTTGGATGACGTCCCTTAAAGGAACCGTCATTCGGCTAGTAGGCGTCGGGAGAAGAGGATGTTCCGTGTCGGAGGTCTGCAAGATGGATCCGGAAGAAAGAAGATTGAAGATGCCGTTGATAGAAGACTTCATCCGGATCATGGACCTCTTCAGCTCCCGCTTGGATGAAGACTTCATCCGGATCATGGATCTCTTCAGCTCCCGCTTGGATGAAGACTTCAGCCGGATCATGGACCTCTTCAGCCCCCGCTTGGGCTTGGATCAGGACATTGGAGGAGCTCTTCAGGACGGATCGGTGAACCTGGTAGGGTGAAGACAAGGTAGGATGATCTTCAGGGGCTTAGTGTTAGGTTTATTTAAGGGGGGTTTGGGTTAGATTAGGGGTATGTGGGTGGTGGGTTGTAATGTTGGGGGGGTATTGTATGTTTTTTTTTACAGGCAAAAGAGCTGAACTTCTTGGGGCATGCCCCGCAAAGGGCCCTGTTCAGGGCTGGTAAGGTAAAAGAGCTTTGAAATGTAGTAGTTTAGAATAGGGTAGGGCATTTTGTTATTTTGGGGGTCTTTGTTATTTTATTAGGGGGCTTAGAGTAGGTGTAATTAGTTTAAAATTGTTGTAATATTTTTCTTATGTTTGTAAATATTTTTTTATTTTTTGTAACTTAGTTCTTTTTTATTTTTTGTACTTTAGTTAGTTTATTTCATTGTAGTTATTTGTAGGTATTGTATTTAATTTATTTATTGATAGTGTAGTGGTAGGTTTAATTGTAGATAATTATAGGTATTTTATTTAATTAATTTATTGATAGTGTAGTGTTATGTTTAATTGTAACTTAGGTTAGGATTTATTTTACAGGTACATTTGTAATTATTTTAACTATTTTAGCTATTAAATAGTTCTTAACTATTTAATAACTATTGTACCTTGTTAAAATAATTACAAAGTTGCCTGTAAAATAAATATTAATCCTAAAATAGCTACAATGTAATTATAATTTATATTGTAGCTATATTAGGATTTATTTTACAGGTAAGTATTTAGCTTTAAATAGGAATAATTTATTTAATAAGAGTTAATTAATTTCGTTAGATTAAAATTATATTTAATTTAGGGGGGTGTTAGTGTTAGGGTTAGAGTTAGCTTTAGGGGTTAATACATTTATTAGAATAGCGGTGAGCTCCGGTCGGCAGATTAGGGGTTAATAATTGAAGTTAGGTGTTGGCGATGTTAGGGAGGGCAGATTAGGGGTTAATACTATTTATTAAAGGGTTAGTGAGGCGGATTAGGGGTTAATAACTTTATTATAGTAGCGGTGCGGTCCGCTCGGCAGATTAGGGGTTAATAAGTGTAGGCAGGTGGAGGTGACGTTGTGGGGGGCAGATTAGGGGTTAATAAATATAATATAGGGGTCGGCGGTGTTAGGGGCAGCAGATTAGGGGTACATAGCTATAATGTAGGTGGCGGCGCTTTGCGGTGGGCAGATTAGGGGTTAATTATTGTAGGTAGCTGGCGGGGACGTTGTGGGGGGCAGATTAGGGCTTAATAAATATAATATAGGGGTCGGCGGTGTTAGGGGCAGCAGATTTGGGGTACATAAGTATAACGTAGGTGGCGGTCGGCAGATTAGGGGTTAAAAAAATGTAATCGAGTGGCGGCGATGTGGGGGGGCCTCGGTTTAGGGGTACATAGGTAGTTTATGGGTGTTAGTGTACTTTAGAGTACAGTAGTTAAGAGCTTTATGAACCGGCGTTAGCCCAGAAAGCTCTTAACTACTGACTTTTTTCCTGCGGCTGGAGTTTTGTCGTTAGAGTTCTAACGCTCACTTCAGCCACGACTCTAAATACCGGAGTTAGAAAGATCCCATTGAAAAGATAGGATACGCAATTGACGTAAGGGGATCTGCGGTATGGAAAAGTCGCGGCTGAAAAGTGAGCGTTAGACCCTATTTTGAGTGACTCCAAATACCGGAGTTAGCCTAAAACCAGCGTTAGGAGCCTCTAACGCTGGTTTTCACGGCTAACGCCAAACTCCAAATCTAGGCCATAGTTAACTTTGATGTGTATTTTATTTTCAACCAATTAGAATACACATTGTTTTGCTATTGAGGGTTTTGTGACCACTTTAATTCTTTTTAATTTAAAAAAAAAATAAAAATTTAGAAAAATTTTAAAAAATATAACTGAAATCACAATTTAAACTGATCAAATTTGCACAAAAATGTGAAAATCAAAATGTTTGTTTATAATTGCAACAACATGTTTGGACATTTTAAAAATGTTAATTATCATATAAAAATAATACAAAAAATGTATTGCATACATCTTAATCTGTTATTGGTTAAATAAATTAGTATTCAATCAATTAATTACCATGTTTTTATTTTTCTGCTGTACGGGTCTACGAAACCCCTTTGAAAGAAATCCTTGAAATGCTTTTTATTATAGTTTCTTTACCTAATAGAAATGTAAGAAAACCAGACAATCCAGTTATATTGCATACGTTAATTGGGAGGCTTAACTAATTAAAAAAAAGCCATACTATCAATAGACTGGAATGCAAACAAAAGTAATCTAAAAACATAAGTTAAATATATTTTTTTATGGTAAATTAAAATGAATTAGAATGTTTTAAAAGATATAAAACTAAATAGTGAATGTAAACACTGCCCATATAGGACAAATAAATATCTATAATTTAGTTTTTTTTTTTTTTAACATATCCTAACTTTTTAAAAAATATACGGCTAGATTGCGAGTTTTGCATTATGAGTAAAAAAGTAGCGTTAAGCCTCATAAGGCTGCTTTTTTACTACCGCTGCTACTACGAGTCTTGTAGGTACAGCTGTCCCGCACACTTTTTTGGCCGTACCGCAAATTAACTTTCGCAATTTTCGTAAAGTGTTTTTTCAATGGGGACTTCCATTGCGCCGATATTACAAGCTTTTTTTTTTAGGCCAAAAAGTGAGCGGTACAGCCTATCCCGCAAGATTCGTAATGCATTCTAAAGTCAGTAGTTATGAGTTTTACACTACAAAGCCGTAGCATAAAACTCATAACTAAAGTGCTAAAAAGTTCACTAACACCCATAAACTACCTATTAACCCCTAAACCGAAGCCCTCCCACATCGCAAACACTATAATAAAATTATTAACCCCTAATCTGCGACTCCGGACATCACCGCCACTATAATAAACATATTAACCCCTAAACCGCCGCACTCCCGCATCGCTAACACTAGTTAAATATTATTAACCCCTAATCTGCTATCCCTAACATTGCCACCACCTACCTACATTTATTAACCCCTAATCTGCCACCCCCAACGTCGCCGCCACTATACTAAAGTTATTAACCCCTAAACCTAAGTCTAATCCTAACACCCACTAACTTAAATATAATTAAAATAAATCTAAATAAAACCTACTATTAATAACTAAATAATTCCTATTTAAAACTAAATACTTACCTATAAAATAAACGCTAAGCTAGCTACAATATAACTAATAGTTACATTGTAGCTAGCTTAGGGTTTATTTTTATTTCACAGGCAAGTTTGTATTTATTTTAACTAGGTAGAATAGTTACTAAATAGTTATTAACTATTTACTAACTACCTAGCTAAAATAAATACAAATTTACCTGTAAAATAAAACCTAACCTGAGTTGCACTAACACCTAACTTTACAGTACAATTAAATAAATTACCTAAATTAAATACAATTAACTAAAATAAATACAAATACCTAAATTACAAAAAAACCCCACTAAATTACACAAAATAAAAAACAAATTACAAGATATTTAAACTAATTACACCTAATCTAATAGCCCTATCAAAATAAAAAAGCCCCCCAAAAATAAAAAAAACACTAGCCTAAACTAAACTACCAATAGCCCTTAAAAGGGCCTTTTGTGGGGCATTGCCCGAAATAAATCAGTTCTTTTACCTGTAAAAAAATACAATCAACCCCTCCAACAGTAAAACCCACCACCCACACAACCAACCCCCCAAATAAAACCCTAACTAAATAAACCTAATCTCCCCATTGCCCTGAAAAGGGAATTTGGATGGGCATTGCCCTTAAAAGGGCATTTAGCTCTATTGCAGCCCAAACCCTAACCTAAAAATAAAACCCACCCAATAAACCCTTAAAAAACCTAACACTAAACCCCTGAAGATCCACTTACAGTTTTGAAGACCAGACATCCATCCTCAACAAAGCCGGGAAAAGTCCTCAACGAAGCGGCAAGAAGTCCTCAACGAAGCCGGGAGAAGTCTTCATCCAATCCGGGAGAAGTGGTCTTCCAGACGGGCAGAAGTCTTCATCCAGATGGCATCTTCTATCTTCATCCATCCGGCGCGGAGCGGGTCCATCTTCAAGACATCCGGCGCGGAGCATCCTCTTCTTACGACATTTCTCGACGAATGAAGGTTCCTTTAAGTGACGTCATCCAAGATGGCTTCCCTTAGATTCCAATTGGCTGATAGAATTCTATCAGCCAATCGGAATTAAGGTTGAAAAAATCCTATTGGCTGATGCAATCAGCCAATAGGATTGAACTTCAATCCTATTGGCTGTTCCAATCAGCCAATAGGATTGAGCTCACATTCTATTGGCTGTTCCAATCAGCCAATAGAATGCAAGCTCAATCCTATTGGCAATGCCCATCCAAATGCCCTTTTCAGGGCAACGGGGAGTTTAGGTGCTTTTAGTTAGGGTTTTATTTTGGGGGGTTGGTTGTGTGGGTGGTGGGTTTTACTGTTGGGGGGGTTGTTTGTATTTTTTTTACAGGTAAAAGAGCTGATTTCTTTGGGGCAATGCCCTGCAAATGGCCCTTTTAATAAATCAGGTGTGTGGTGATTGTTTTTATCACATGATTAAGGGGCATTGGCCCCGAAACATTGTGGCATTGTCTGTTCCTGTTATACAACAATACAATTGAGGATTTTAAGGAGAACTTTTTGTTTGGTGTATTACATTGATATTTACAAGCAGGCAGTAGCTTGTAGTTGTTCTCCCTCCTCTTGGGTTCCAGTGCTGGATACAACTTGTGAATTTCATGCCCCCAATGTCGCCGCCACTACTATACTAAAGTTATTAACCCCTAAACCTAAGTCTAACCCTAACCCTAAAACCCCCTAACTTAAATATAATTAAATATAATTAAAATAAATCTAAATAAAACCTACTATTAATAACTAAATAATTCCTATTTAAAACTAAATACTTACCTATAAAATAAACCCTAAGCTAGCTACAATATAACTAATAGTTACATTGTATCTATCTTAGGTTTTATTTTTATTTCACAGGAAAGTTTGTATTTACTTTAGCTAGGTAGAATAGTTACTAAATAGTTATTAACTATTTAATAACTACTTAGCTAAAATAAATACAAATTTACCTGTAAAATAAAACCTAACCTTAATTACACTAACACCTAACCTTGCAGTACAATTAAATAAATTACCTAAATTAAACACAATTAACTAAATTAAATACAAATACCTAAATTACAAAAAAAAAACACTATATTACACAAAATAAAAAAACAAATTACAAGATATTTAAACTAATTACACCTAATCTAATAGCCCTATCAAAATAAAAAAAGCCCCCCAAAATAAAAAAGCCCCTAGCCTAAACTAAACTACCAATAGCCCTTAAGCTTTGTTGCATATGTAAATTGGCTAATTGTGTTAAATGAAATTAGGTTTATGCTGTTCTTTGCTTTATCTCATGTACATTGGTTTGTCGCACATAGTATCAATAATATAGTGAATAAGCATATACTGTATGTTTGTAATAACTATATGTTGAGGCCTCTTAGCTGTTTTTTCTATACCTACATACTCTGTAACACAAGAGGGCGCTATATCTATCTGATTGATAGTTGTTAGAATGTAAGGGTTAAATCCCAGGTATTTGCCTATATAAATCAGGTGTGTGGTGATTGTTTTTATCACATGATTAAGGGGCATTGGCCCGAAACGTTGTGGCATTGTCTGTTCCTGTTATACAACAATAAAATTGAGGATTTTAACTTTTTGTTTGGTGTATTAGGCGACATTGGGGGCGGCAGATTAGGGGTTAATTAATGTAGGTAGGTGGCGTCGATGTCGGGGGTGGCAGATTAGGGGTTAATATTATTTAAATAGTGTTTGAGATGTGGGAGTGCAGCGGTTTAGGGTTTAATATGTTTATTATAGGCAGTAAAAATGCTCTGTTATGTTTTAATATGCTTAAATCATAAATAAATAAATTAGCCTTGTTAATAACTGTTTATCCAAGTTTACTGTAGTATATGGCAGTAAACAATGTGTAATCGCATTTGGCACCCAACATGCCCAGTTAGTGGCAATGAAGGTCCACTTTGCATGAAAAGAAGCAAATAGCGTATGCACAAAGCTTCATTAGAAACCAATTTCTGCTAGAAAAGCTGTCATACCTGGCATGTTGCATTTTTTCCTCTCACACTTCTAGACAACATTTATTCTTCTTTCAGTTAAATAATTAACATAAAATATATGCAAGGCCGGATTGGCCTACCAGGATACCAGGAGATTGCCTGGTGGGCTGCAGCAGCGGGGGCTGCAAAACTACAATTTAAAGGGGTGATTAATGGATGCAATTGGGTTAGAGGGTGACTATATATCTACAATTTCTCCCCTTTTTTAATACAAAATAATATAATTCTAATATAAAATATTGGGGGAAGGAGTATCCCAGTAATCTTCTTTGAGAAAAATGGGATGTGCACATCATACTGAGTCAACAGAAAATAGGGCTGGTCTCCAAAGTTTCCAGGGCTGCTTTTTATTCCCAGCCTGGCCCTGAATATTTGTACTATTTATTATTTTGCATGCAACAATTATTTGACATTTTGTAATTATGCTTTATTGTACTTAACATTAATCAATGAAACTTCAACCAACACAAAAATGTAAGTAAGCAATTTAACTTACTTCTTAAATATAATACGGTATAAGTATGAAAAGCTATGCCATAAGTCAATGTGGGTTATGCGTATATCTGAGTTTCTAGATGGTGGAAGACAAGTATTTTATTAAAGATAACAAAAATAAATATATACAGAAATGAAAGCCGCAACTACATTTGTAGTCTTAATAAAAAAAGTGTAAGAGACCTAGGGTTTTTGCTGTGTAATCTACATTAGGTTGAGGTCAGAGTTTTTTTTTGGGGGGGGCAATGTTACGGTTAAAGGGACACTAAAGTGAAAATTAAACTTTCATGATTCACATAGAGCATACACATTTCTAATTCACTTCCATTATTTAAATGTGCACAATTGTTTTATTTACACAGTTCTGAGGCACCTAGTGAATATGTGTAAGAATGGCAGAATATACATATATGCATTTTGTGATTGGCTGATGGCTGTCACATGATGCAGTGGAAAGCAAAATAGTGGGAAGGAAAATAGAACTAGTAAAATTGTAATACTGAGTGAAGTGCAAATATCGCGCTTGTGAAAGCACAATTTTGCGCTCCAATCGTAATCTAGGCCTAAATATTTTCATATAAAATAAAGTACAGAAAGTAAAAACTGTTATATGAATTCAAGTATAAGTACCATACAGTGTATAAGTAATAATAAAGTATTAGCTATTGGGATATCCTTTATTTCACCATTATAAAAACATCTATTACTTGTAAACACATTGATTTAGAATTCGATTAGAAAAGAACCATTGCAACAAAAAATAAATCTAAAAAAAATATTACAAATATAAACATTTTAGCAATAAATATTTGACATGCAATACTAAAATCTATATGTGAAAAAAAACTGATGCACATTGTTTTAAAGTTATTAGTTGTTTAGATTTCTTGCCAGTGGTAAACAACAGAGTGAGTTACTTAAAACAGAATAAAAGCAAATCACTGCTAATCACTGGGTACAGGAATTAATTGTAGAAGCATTAAACAAAAACTTGTAATAAGCAAACAAAAAAAACAATCAAGTTAGCTACTTACCCAGTAAATTGTTCACTCACTGCTTGTTTCTAATTCTCTCTACTTCCTTGTTACTAGCCGGTGCGTTACTGGAATGAAAGAAACAATAACTAAAGGGCATTTTGGATCTTGCATTTTTACAAGCAAAACTTTAGTTAAAGGGTGGAGTTTAACTTTGAAATTTCACGCCTTAAAAAAAGTTAATCCTTCCTCTCTTCACCGAGTAGGAGTAAAAAAAGTCACGTGCTTCTATTGTTTGAGAAATAACATCCTGTTTCATAATAATTCAGTAGTGTGCCCTGTTTAAAAGTGTAGTGTGTGCAGGCAAGGTTAAGCAATGGAAGAAATCCTTAAAGGGACAATCTACTCTAGAATTAATATTGTTTAAAAAGATAGATAATCCCTTTATTACTCATTCCCCAGTTTTGTATAACTAACATGGTTATATTAATAAACTTTTTACCTCTGTGATTACCTTGTATTTAAGCCTCGGCAGACTGCCCCCTTATCTCAGTGCTTTCGACAGACTTGCATTTTAGCCATGGAGTGAGCACAATGTTATCTATATGGCACACATGAACTAGAGCTGTCTAGCTGTAAAAACTATCAAAATGCACAGAGATAAGAGGTGGCATTAAGGGCTTAGAAATTAACATATGAGCCTACCTAGGTTTGGCTTTCAACAAAAAATACCAAGAGAAAAAGCTAATTAAAAGTAAAATAGAAAGATGTTTAAAATTGCAATGCCTATCTAAATCATGAAAGTTTAATTTTGACTAAACTGTCCCTTTAAATGGACATTGTACACTAGATTTTTCTTTGCATAAATGTTTTGTAGATGATCCATTTATATAGCACATCTAGGAGTGTTTTGTAACAATGTATAGTTTTGCTTATTTTTTAATAATATTGTGCTGATTTTTAAACTCCTAACCAAGCCCCAAAGTGTCAGATGTACTGTATATACGCGTTTACAGACTCCTGCTGGC
Source organism: Bombina bombina (assembly GCF_027579735.1). Taxonomy (NCBI): domain Eukaryota; kingdom Metazoa; phylum Chordata; class Amphibia; order Anura; family Bombinatoridae; genus Bombina; species Bombina bombina. The sequence continues at coordinate 651,867,042 of NC_069501.1, read as the reverse complement.
TCCTGTATCTGTAATCTGTCTTTTCCTATGCAGGGAAGGGGGGGGGGTCTGCTGTTTTTGTTTCCCCTGCCCCTTTCACTGGGTGTCCCAGCCTAACATTATCAACAGTGCTAAACTGGGAGCTTCTAAGTAAGTTTTAAAAGGTTTTATACTGTATTTTTGGATCAGTATCTGTGCATATTCTTCTTTGTAGAAGTGTATTTTCATGTAGTTATATATGATAATTGGTGTACGCTGTTCTATTAAATATGGAATCTCTTAAAAGGACACTGACCCCAATTTTTTTCTTTCGTGATTCAGATAAAGCATGCAATTTTAAACAACTTTCTAATTTTCTCCTATTATCAATTTTTCTTCGTTCTCTTGCTTTCTTTATCTGAAAAAGAAGGCATCTAATCTATTTTTTTGGTTCAGAACCATGGAAAGCATTTGTTTATTGGTAGGTGAATTTACCCACCAATCAGCAAGAACAACACAGTGTGTTCACCAAAAATGGTCCGGCATCTAAACTTACATTCTTGAATTTCAAATAAAGATACCAAGAGAATGAAAAGAATTTGATAATAGGAGTAAATTAGAAAGTTGCTTAAAATTGCATGCTCTATCTGAATCACAATAGAAAAAAATTTGGGCTCAGTGTCCCTTTAAGAAAAAAACAAATAAAAATAAAAATGAAACAGCTTTTTGTTCTATATATATATATATATATATATATATATATATATATATATATATATATATATATATATATATATATATATATGTATATATCCAGCGCTACGGAATTTGGTGTTGCTTTACAAATACATTTTATAATAATAATATATATATTAATATATATATATCAAAATAACAAGAGTATTGCATTGAGCAATGATACTTTTTTATTGGACTAACTATACATTTATAAGATGACAAGCTTTCGGAAGAGTTCCTTCCTTTATCAAGTCTGAAGCAATACTAACCAATTCAATGGAATTTACAGATTGTATCTTAAAACACAGAATAGCTAAGAAGACAGAAAGTGCAGGGAGAGGAGGGGGTGTCGTAAAAATCATGAGGGGGGCTTAGGTAACAGGCAGACAGTGTCCAGTGTAGTAGAACAGACAGGGGAAATATATAGCTTTACATAGAGCATATACTGACATAAAGTATAAGTCAGTATATGCTCTATGTAAAGCTATATATTTCCCCTGTCTGTTCTCCTACACTGGACACTGTCTGCCTGTTACCTAAGCCCCCCTCATGATTTTTACGACACCCCCTCCTCTCCCTGCACTTTCTGTCTTCTTAGCTATTCTGTGTTTTAAGATACAATCTGTAAATTCCATTGAATTGGTTAGTATTGCTTCAGACTTGATAAAGGAAGGAACTCTTCCGAAAGCTTGTCATCTTATAAATGTATAGTTAGTCCAATAAAAAAAGTATCATTGCTCAATGCAATACTCTTGTTATTTTGATATCTAAATCTCTGGACTAACATGGCTACTCCAATCAACGTGAATATATATATATATATATATATATATATATATATATTATAACATATACAGACAGCACTCGCTGGGTTTCAGATAAAATTCAGTATTTCTTCATTCTGGTATAACTGTCCCACATAAAGCACTGTTGGAAATAGTGCATGTATTACAAGTTAAACATAAACGTGATTGCAAAAGCACAATCGCATTTTACACTTATCGCATAAAGGGTAGTGCGTTAAAAAAAGTTGCACTAAACAAAACATAAATACATTTTAAATTACAGTTACACTCATATAAACACTATCTGATAAAAATTAATTATATACATATTAAAATTTTTGTATGAGGGCTAAAAGGTATATGGTATATGTCAAGGAGTTTGAATGGAAAGGGCTATATTGTATATATACATACATATACATGTCTAAAAATGTTTACATATGAATATATATATATATATATATATATATATATATATATATATATATATATATATATATATATATATATGTGTGTGTGTGTGTGTGTGTGTGTGTGTATTGACATATGTATTTATGTATGTGTTTTACTGTATATTTACTGTACTTATTTAACATTCCAATGTTCTTCACATACAATATCATGTAAATACATATTGCTATATATGTATAAACCTATACCTGTATATCTATTCCCATAGATATACAGGTATACATATCTATTTTACATAAACTTTATCATACGGTATATATATATATATATATATATATATATATATATATAAATATATATTTAATAATAAAAATTAAAAAAAAATTATATGTGAAATACATAGGAATATAAAATATGCGTAACGATCTTCGGGTTTCGCAATGTAGGTCTAACATGGTGTCAGGTTAGTGCATGAAGAATTAGTAATCTTAAAATGTGTTTTTGAAATATTCAATATAAAATATAAAAAACATATTAATAATTATTAATTATTATGCATTATATATATATATATATATATATATATATATATATATATATATATATATATATATATATATAGTTAGGTTCCAGAAGGAATGTAAATCGAAACCGTTGTAAATTGAAACCCAGTCAATGGGAAGTGAGGAGAGTTAGATTCCAGGCCCCTCTCAAAATTGTCATAAGTAACACCTAATAAATTATTTTTAAAGCTTTGAAATTAAGACTTTAAATGCTAAAAGCATTATAAACCTAATTAAATAATCACACAACAGACTGTATCATCAAACTAAGTTTAATGAACAAAAACATTTTTTTACTTGCATTTTTCTGCAAACAGTTCTCTGCATTGTTAGCATGTTAGATAATATTGGGTCTGCACCTATTCTATGCATTTCAATCTGGAGTGATTAATAAGCAGTTAGGTAACCTCACCTCAAGCAGCTGGACAGGAAGATAATAGGGAAGTGGCTGCTAGATCTTGTTGCTCGATAGGTCTGGTCTGCTCTGTGTACACAGATTAATTTCAGTCTGCTAAGTTGCATAACTTTGCTGCAACACAAGCGGACAGCTCCACCTAGTGGCTGGCTATTTTAATTAGTGCACTGCTTTTCAATAGCAGTCACATGGCAAAAAAAAAAAGGTTGTTATTCTGAAACGGCACAAATTGAACCGGCGTAAACCGAGGCCCCCCTGTATATATATATATATATATATATATATATATATATATATTCTATGGATTATTATGAATATTTTACAGTATGTATAATAATTTTTAATAATTATTCTTAATATTTTTTCATATTTTAAATTTAATACTTCAATAACGCTCCTTAAGATTAGTAATTTTTCATGTGCGCTAACCCGACACTGCATTAGATCTAAATCGAGAACCCGGAAGAGTGTTACGCATATTTTACATACTTATGTTCTTCACATAGAAAAAAATGAAATTTTTATTATTATTATATATACAGCTATGATTACGGCCTGAGGGCCGAAACATGTTAGCGGACACTCGTGTTGTGTACTTGTGATGACCCCTGGAGTGTTTTAATGTTTTCTACAATAAAGATGAAGTTTTATCTATATTGACCGTTGTCTGCAAAATTCTTCCTTTTGCTATATATATATATATATATATATATATATATATATATAAACTTTCATGTAGAGAAGAGGCACACACAGGACTTAATTAACCCAAAATGTATTAATAGTTCATTAATTCAGTCAGTCAATGTTTTGGTCCTCACAGGGACCTTTGTCAAGACTGTTCTCTGTAAGAGGATGTGTCACCGCTGACAACTTTACACATCCTCTTACGGAGAACAGTCTTGACAAAGGTCCCTGTGAGGACCGAAACGTTGACTGACTGAATTAATGAACTATTAATACATTTTGGGTTAATTAAGTCCTGTGTGTGCCTCTTCTCTACATGAAAGTTTCTGCAATCTACCATAGAGTGCACCCAGGCAACTAAACTTACAGCGAGTGCTTGGATCCCAAAACTAGAAAAACTTTGTGTGTATATATAATATATATATATATATATATATATATATATATATATATATGATAATGTTAATAAAAAAATAGATATCTATACCTGTATATCTATAGGAATTGATATACAGGTATAGGTATTTATATATATATATATATATATATATATATAAATATATAATATATAATACTCAATTACCCAAGGAGGAAGAAGCAGAGACTGGAGGCTCAAAACTTGATATGCCAGTATTTATTCAGCAACGTTGCCAGGTACAAGGTAGATAACCAGGATGATACCTGACGCGTTTCACGCATGCGCACATTCGCTTCATCAGAGGCTGAGAACTCAAAGTACACTATCTTTATACAGACCAACAGCCAATCAATTGTTAGAAAAGGTCACATAAAAGCCCAAAGTAGTAATGATGCCAAAAGTATAGAGGCCAATAGGAAGGGCCGTTGGTTTGTGCAAAGGTTAATAGATCATATATTTATATTCAAATATAAGAAACATAAGACATGTATAAAATAAAAACCTGAAAAGAATATATAATTCATAATACATATTGGCTCCTGGCTGTTAAGTCCCAAGTGTCCACACCCAGCCACAAGAGCAAGCATCAAAAAACATCAAAAAATAAATATGTACAATGATGCCTGAGACTAAAGCAAAAAAATAGTATAAAGCATATATATCAAAATTAAAATAAAGTAAAAAATGAAATTAAATGGATACTTAACATGTCAATAAAGATCTCTAAAAGTAGCAAACTGGAGGGCAATATTAGGTGGTAAAAGTAAGTCCTCAAGCACTAATAAAGATCTCAATATAATAAACAAAAAATGTATGATAAAAAATATGATAAAAAATTATAATCATACTATAAGGAGAAAAATAACAAACTATCATGGAACAAACTTAGTGAGATGATAATAAAAAAAAATTGTGCGCGTATTTTGACCTGTATCTATTCTGATAGTGTACAACTCTGTTATTCAATAAATAAGTCTATGTCCATTCTTTTATTCATACCTTCTGGGGCCCTAGTATGTAATTTTATGATCCAAAATATTTCTTTTCTTCGGAGGTTCTTTTCCCTATCGCCCCCTATTGGATGTTTTCTTATGATATCTATCCCTATAAATGAGAAAAATTCAGAACCTAAGCCATGTAGTCTAAAGTGTTTGGCTACCAGGGTTTTTGGTTCTTTATCATCAAGGTATCGTAAATGTTCACAAATTCTGTCCTTAAGAGGATGGGTCGTGAACCCAACATATTGTTGGAAACAGAAAAGGCAATTAACCAAATAAATTACATATTGGGAAGTACAATCAATTCTATCCCTAATGTGGAAAATGTGTTTCGTAACACTGGAGGCAAATGTGTCATTAACAGTAATACAAGTACAACCTTTGCATGGGACATGGCCACATTTGAAACAGCCTATTCTTGGACTAAGCCAATTAGTGTTATCAACATTAGCTATAGGCTTACCTGCTAAGTTTTTCCTAGTAATATCTGCTAGAGTAGGTGCCTTCCTAGCAACACATTTTACTCCCTTTGATAATATTTCAATTAAAGAATCATCACCCTTCAAGATGGTCAAATTTTTCTTCACTATATTGCAGATTTTTTGGTATTGTCGGCTAAACTGGGTGATGAACAAAATATTCTGATCTAAGGTATCAGTGTGTCCCCTGTTACGTATAGTCGAATTGTTATTTCTTGATGTAAATAGATCTTGTCTGTCTATTTGGGCAACCTGTAGTTCCGTCTTTTTAAGTAATGCTCTATGATAGCCCCTCTCTACCAATCTAGAGGTCAATTCCTGAGCTTGTTCATGGTATTTGGTAACATCAGAACAGTTCCTTCATAGATGTAAATATTGTGCTTTAGGTATACCTCTCTTTAAATGGGAGATATGACACGAATCTGCACGTAGTATGGTATTTCGTGCCAGAGGTTTATGGTAAGTAGCAGAGATAATTTTGTCCAGTCTAGCTTCAATTAGCAGATCAAGAAAGTTAATACTTTTGGAGCTGGACTGGGCTGTGAAAGTTAGATTGTATTCATTATCATTCATAAAATTGACAAAAGATTCAACCGTATGACTATTGTGCGTGTCCCAAATAATGATAATGTCGTCGATAAAACGCCTATACAAAATAACATTGTTCTTATATGGGAAAGTATCTACAAAGATGCGGTTCAATTCTAGCCAACCCATATAAATGTTGGCATAGGCAGGGGCAAACATAGCCCCCATTGCCATACTGCATCTCTGCAGATAATACTCCCCTTGGAACATAAAGAAATTGTGTTGTAACAGAAATTCTGTTACCTGGACAATGAATTAGATAAATTGATCTCCATAGTTAGAATGCCTATGTAACATGTGATCGACCGCTTGAAGACCCAATGTATGGGGAATATTAGAATATAAAGCCGTCACATCTATGGTAACCCAAGTATAGGTGTCCTGCCAAGTGGTATCTTTTAATTGCGTAATTAGGTGAGCACTGTCCCTAATATAGCCTGGTAACGCCAGCATTGTTGGTTGTAATATGTAATCAAGCCAACTCCCTAGCTTTTCGCAGAGTGACCCATTGCTGGCCACTATGGGCCGGCCCGGGGGTTTATCCAACCGTTTATGTATCTTGGGTAATATGCGAAAGTATGGAGTGCTTGGTTCTTCAACAAAAAGATAAGTGGCTAGTTAATTTCCCATAAAATTATGCTCAACTGCATAATCTAATAAATGGGAGAGTTTGTTCTTAAAAGAGTAGGTAGGGTTGAATGTTAATTTCGTATATAAACGAGTATCGCTCAATTGCGAATCGATCGATAGATAATCCCTTTATTACCCATTCCCCAGTTTTGCATAACCAGCACAGATATATTAATACACTTTTTTCCTCTGTTATTACCTTGTATCTAGGAACCTTCTTCAAGCCCCCTGATCACATGACTGTGACTGTTTATTATCTATTGTCTTAAATTTAGCATTGTTTTGTGCTAAATCTTAAATAACCCCCCTGTGCCTGAACACAGTGTTATCTATATGGCCCACGTGTACTTTCTGTCTTTGTGTTGAAAAGAGATTTAAAAAGCATGTAATAAGAGGCAGCCCTCAAAGGCTTTGAAATTAGCATATGAGCCTACCTATGCTTAGTTTAAACTAAGAATACCAAGAGAAAAAAGCAAATTTGATGATAAAAGTAAATTGGAAAGTTGATTAAAATTAAAAGTCCTATCTGAATAATGAAAGTTTAATTTATACTAGACTGTCCCTTTAAGGAGATCAAATTCTACATTAGACAAATCATATTCAGAGAGCTGAATAACAGCTATTTCTTTACAGTTTTTCTGACCCTGCTGGGGTACCAAAATGTGGCTTCAGTTCTTTTGGGTGTACTAGTCTGAGTAGGTTGTTTAACTAGTGTCTTGAGTTCCTTCCTACTAGTGCTAGGGTCTAAACTCCCTTGATGAGACTCAGGGGTATCTGACAAATGTTCACCCTCCGTGTTAGGTCCACTAATATCCTGATAGTCAGTATCAATACTGGAGAAAGTCACATGTCTACTACTGCTATTCTTGGTCTTATTGCCTTTTTTATTTTAGACTTGCCTTTTGTGTTGGATGGCCAGTTTTGTCTGTTGGGTCCTTCACATCTCTATGATATTTCTGCACTTTACGGTTGGACAGAGTGGTATCCAAATTATCAATAGTTTCATTAAGTTGTTTGGCATAATCTAAATACTTCTGTATTGATTCAAAAGGTTGTAAATTGACAACGGTCTTATTAATGTCAATTAAGATCAATTCCCTTTCCTCTTTTTGTACTTTAATAACTGTTTCATTAATATTATGGAGCAGTTGGTTAAGCTCTAATTCCATTCCTCCATAAATTTCAGATTATTAAGTGCAAATAAAGTACATTTTTTCATACGCAGACCCCTTTGGACCTTATTTTAAGAAATATAGAGTTCCAAAAATTCTATATCCCACCATAAATTGGTTTCTTTAAACCTAAGTTGTTCCAAATTAGAAAAAAACCATTAGTGATATCATCCTCCTTAGTGAGATCACTCATTAGGCTATCACCTTTCAATGCTGTTTCCATAATGCGTTTTCTTTTATTTTCATCTATAACCCCTGTGGGTATGTTAATAGTAGCCATTATGAAAAGAGCACTGATAACCAAGAAAAAAATACTATGTATAAACACAAGTTTTGCCTTATATACAATTACTGGGTAAAATGACAAATGTTAATAACAAACAAATCAGGATAGTAACTGTATGGAAAAGATGACAACAATTTAGAAAAGCTAAAAGTTCCAAAAGCACCAGTGTGCCACAACAGTAATGGAGACTCCCGGAGTGTGTTAGTCAGTATACAACATATAGTTGTGCCCTCCTGAGTGTAAAAGGAAAGTCCTTTTGATGTAAATGTGGGTCTGGATAGCGTCAGTAAAGTGGTTGTACTGATCAACGTATCATCCAAATAAGGAAACTCAGTCCAAGGAGTCACCCAAAGAGTAATGTAGTATAAATAAGTCAGTACTTAGCTTATCTCCGCTTATGAAAGTAGGTGCTGGCTCCAAATAAAGAGCTGTATCCAATCCTGGACCTCCAGGCCATAACAGTCTGTATACAGTGCTGCTGCAGTCAACATCCACTGGCGTATCCTGTCAGGTGATCAACCCCCCCGGTTCCATCGGCAGGAAATGGCCACAAGCCGCTAGCACAACCGTGGATGTTGACCGCAGCAGCAGTGTATACAGACCGTTTTGGCCTGGAGGTCCAGGATTGGATACAGCTCTTTATCTGAAGCCAGCACCTACTTTCATAAGCGGAGATAAGCTAAGTACTGACTTATTTATACTACATTACTCTTTGGGTGACTCCTTGGACTGAGTTTCCTTATTTGGATTATACGTTGATCAGTACAACTACTTTACTGATGCTATCCAGACCCACATTTACATCAAAAGGACTTTCCTCTTACACTCAGGAGGGCACAACTATATGTTGTATACTGACTAACACTCTCCGGGATTCTCCATTACTGTTGTGGCACACCGGTGCTTTTGGAACTTTTAGCTTTTCTAAATTGTTGTCATCTTTCCATACAGTTCCTATCCTGATTTGTTTGTTATTAACATATATATATATATATATATATATATATATATATATATATATATATATATATATATATATGTATATATATATATATATATATATATATATATATATATATATACTGTGTGTATGTATATACACATATATATATATATATATATATATACAGGGAGTGCAGAATTATTAGGCAAGTTGTATTTTTGAGGATTAATTTTATTATTGAACAACAACCATGTTCTCAATGAACCCAAAAAACTCATTAATATCAAAGCTGAATAGTTTTGGAAGTAGTTTTTAGTTTGTTTTTAGTTATAGCTATTTTAGGGGGATATCTGTGTGTGCAGGTGACTATTACTGTGCATAATTATTAGGCAACTTAACAAAAAACAAATATATACCCATTTCAATTATTTATTTTTACCAGTGAAACCAATATAACATTTCAACATTCACAAATATACATTTCTGACATTCAAAAACAAAACAAAAACAAATCAGTGACCAATATAGCCACCTTTCTTTGCAAGGACACTCAAAAGCCTGCCATCCATGGATTCTGTCAGTGTTTTGATCTGTTCACCATCAACATTGCATGCAGCAGCAACCACAGCCTCCCAGACACTGTTCAGAGAGGTGTACTGTTTTCCCTCCTTGTAAATCTCACATTTGATGATGGACCACAGGTTCTCAATGGGGTTCAGATCAGGTGAACAAGGAGGCCATGTCATTAGATTTTCTTCTTTTATACCCTTTCTTGCCAGCGTACATGGACGCGTGTGATGGAGCATTGTCCTGCATGAAAATCATGTTTTTCTTGAAGGATGTAGACTTCTTCCTGTACCACTGCTTGAAGAAGGTGTCTTCCAGAAACTGGCAGTAGGACTGGGAGTTGAGCTTGACTCCATCCTCAACCCGAAAAGGCCCCACAAGCTCATCTTTGATGATACCAGCCCAAACCAGTACTCCACCTCCACCTTGCTGGCGTCTGAGTCGGACTGGAGCTCTCTGCCCTTTACCAATCCAGCCACGGGCCCATCCATCTGGCCCATCAAGACTCACTCTCATTTCATCAGTCCATAAAACCTTAGAAAAATCAGACTTGAGATATTTCTTGGCCCAGTCTTGACGTTTCAGCTTGTGTGTCTTGTTCAGTGGTGGTCATCTTTCAGCCTTTCTTACCTTGGCCATGTCTCTGAGTATTGCACACCTTGTGCTTTTGGGCACTCCAGTGATGTTGCAGCTCTGAAATATGGCCAAACTGGTGGCAAGTGGCATCTTAGCAGCTGCACGCTTGACTTTTCTCATTTCATGGGCAGTTATTTTGCGCCTTGGTTTTTCCACACGCTTCTTGCGACCCTGTTGACTATTTTGAATGAAACGCTTGATTGTTCGATGATCACGCTTCAGAAGCTTTGCAATTTTAAGAGTGCTGCATCCCTCTGCAAGATATCTCACTATTTTTGACTTTTCTGAGCCTGTCAAGTCCTTCTTTTGACCCATTTTGCCAAAGGAAAGGAAGTTGCCTAATAATTATGCACACCTGATATAGGGTGTTGATGTCATTAGACCACACCTCTTCTCATTACAGAGATGCACATCACCTAATATTCTTAATTGGTAGTAGGCTTTCGAGCCTATACAGCTTGGAGTAAGACAACATGCATAAAGAGGATGATGTGGTCAAAATACTCATTTGCCTAATAATTCTGCACTCCCTGTATATATATATATATATATATATATATATATATATACACATATGTATATATATATATATATATATATATATATATATATATATATATATATATATATATATATTAACTTCTTCTCTTGGGAGGGCACTCACAGGATTTTTTTAAAATCAATACATCTTTTATTTCCAATTGATTAAGGTTACAGTTGCCATATGGAGCCACAACATTTATTTCCAAAGCTACTCAAATAAATAGATTCTCCAGTTTTCTAGTGCAAAACTAACCAGATTTGCAGCCTCTAATCCAGCCTCTTGATTGAGTGTTTTTCTTAGTGTGCAGGCTGAGGAAGGTGCAATAGTAGGCCTTATCATCAAAAATATTGCTTTTCAAATCAAACAATAATTCAGCTTGTTGTCATTGGGCCAATGGTAGCCCAATGTTAGCTTGAAGTAAGAATGTGCAGTACTAAATGGTTTATCCTCTAGATCAGAATCACCCAAACTATGGTCTTCAGGGCACATCTAGGCTTCCAAATCATAAAATAGACTTCAGTAATATGTTGCCTAAAAAGCAGTCCTGAAAATCTCATTAGTTGATTAAGCATGTATATTTTACTACATTTTACTAAATTTGACTAATTATATTAATTATTACCTATATCATGTTAACCAAAATGTTATTATAGTCTAATTTCATTTTGAGGTGTTATCTTTAGAATAAGTGTGAGTATAATGTAGTGTGACTCCCGGCCAATCCCCCATTAGTAACTGAAAATTCATATAAAAATATTTAGGCACCCTTGCTCTAGACAAAATGATTAATTACATCTAAGGAAGGGTGCTGGCATTGATGAATACAACCTGGGTGATACTGCCACTTTGGCTGCAATGCTGTAAGCCTACAAATAGGAAAAAAAAAAAAAAAAGATTTGAGGGTCAAAATTATCGGTTGCAGATTTGGCAATTACAAATTTGATTTTGCAAGAAATGAATGTGTATATGACATGTAAAGTAATTGTAAATTACAACAGTAAAAGGCTATCTAACAGGTAATGCAATAAATGTATTGCTGATACTTTAATACAACCATGTCCCTTTAAGTCTGAAGGACACTTTTTGAGAACAATTCAGATATTTTAATCACATTACATACTTAGAGTCCTTGAAAGATTATGCAACAAACGCTGTTGCTAAATGGAATTTCGACTCACTGAAATGTATTATATTCATGACTGCTAAGTATATATTCTAAAGTACATATAGTGTCAAAGTTCAAATTGCTTTTAATTGAAGCTTTACTTGCAAGCTTTACCTAGCTGTTTAGCATGAAAGAAGGTATTACCAGTGGGAAATTGCAATTTGTTTACCTTTATATACTAAGACCTCTTAAAAGCTAAATTGTCCATCCTTGGAGACAGAAAAAACATAACTAAATGTTTTCTCCTTAAGTGCTTAAATCAGACCAGATGGTGCTAAAAAACTAATTATAGCTTGTTCATAGTAAATATATTTAATATTTGGTGTATTGGTGTATAGGGTAACCATTGGATTTACCCAGTGCTCTCCTTTAGAACAGTAAGTAATATTTTGGATATACAATCCAAAACTATTGCCACAATTTTCATGGTACAAAAGAATCTCCTAACCCCCATAAGTACAAATAAATTGTCTGTAAAATAGATTTAAATAGTTTTATCAATGTTTTAAAATGTTATGAAAGCTGAAATATATTTTAATAAAAAGTAATCAGGTTTCAGATATTTTATTCTAGTCTAGATGTTGAAAGTACATCACATACCCTATTGCTTCCTATTTGTACTGGTCTAACCTCTTCTCAGACTTCTTAGACAGTATGGGTGCTTATGTTAAGGACATCTGTATAGAAAAGACAGCAATACAGAAGAAAGAGTGTGGTGCACCCTTGGGACAATTAGTTTCTGATATACCCCAAAAAGATGAAGCCAATAAGCATTCATCTATGGCAATACCCTCAGAGGACATTATTAAGTTGAGAACTCAAATTAATGACAGGGAATATGCCTGGTTCAGGAGGGGACATCACATACCCTATTGTTTCCTAATAGTACTGGTCTAACCTCTTCTCAGACTTCTCAGACAGTATGGGCGCTTCTGTTAAGGACATCTGTATAGAAAGGACAGCAAGACAGAAGATAGAGTGTGGTGCACCCTTGGGACAATTAGTTTCTGATATACCCCAAAAAGATGAAGCCAATAAGCATTCATCTATGGCAATTCCCTCAGAGGACATTATTAAGTTGAGAACTCAAATTAATGACAGGGAATATGTCTGGTTCAGGAGGGGACCTTTCAATCTTAGTAAGTAATGTATTATATGGACAATAAAGTTGATGTCTTGTTGGCTATGAAACTTAAGTGGAAAAAAGCTAGAGAAAGAATACTAGGAATAAATATCTTTGACCAGATGGTATATGCCCAGTGGGGCAATCAGGAAAGCATTTGCCAATTACTATTAAAAACAAAATAATATACAAAATTATGAAGTGGAAGCACTAACTCATATGGCAAGGGTTAAGGTTCTTCCTAGCTAGCCTTACTCTCACTTCACTCTCTGAGGGTGTTTCACATGGACATTTTACAAAAAGTTAGAGTAAGAATTAATCCCCCCGGGGGGCGGAGCCAGCGCTCATCCGAGATGGCTGCACCATAGTGAGCTCCGTGTCCTAAAGTGGGCCAAGCAGATAATATAGGGGCATGCCGATCATATCTACACCAGAGAATTACTTATGATCGATACTGAAGTGCACTTTACTAGATGATGTGGAGTTCAGCGAGTCTAAGAGAGAACAAGAGGTGAAATAGAGGAGACTCGGACCCTCAACGCACACGCCTTGTGAGGCCTAACAGCGACATAGACGTTCACCGGAGCTATGGCTCTTTGATTGACGAGGTGAAGCAGACCTAAACGGAGGTATTATAATGTGAGCAGCAAACCGCCAAACAGGCGATCAGGGAGGTGAGAATAATTTATCGTTGCGGTTAAACCTGGATAGTCATGGCGATATAGCATAACTGCATAATACACCCGCACAGACCTTAGGCAATTTCCAAACTTCTGAGGGAAGAATTGGAACTCTGTGGACATGTTTGCAAGTACCATGAAGCTAACTTAAACAAGTGAAATATAGTTTAAAAACATGAACTGAGGTGGATGCATGTAATATATTAACATTGCTTTGATAAATAGATAGTGCGTCACTCAGTAAGTGCAGCACGGAGTTACAGAGGCCTACTGTGAGACCCATGCAGCCTTACAGACTACGCTTGTTTTAAGATTCTGTCAAGATGCCTGCCATAATATAGAAAGAAGGCAGTTAATCACAAGAGGATACAACGAAGATGTTAATATACTGACTTTCCTATATACTACCTGTAATACCTATATGGAGACCCTCAAACTGCATCTTTAAAAACGATTCAGAATTACTTGCTCCCAGCCACTTGGGATTTATTTGAACTCAATCTGGTTTGCTGTTAAATATTACTGACACTATTACACGAACCTTTCGGTTTTAAGTGCTTCCAGAGTGCACTGTTTTTCCTTAAAGCTATAAGCCGACTCATAAAACTCTGAGCAAATAGGAGGTTTATTGAGGCTGCATACACAGTTGGATAAAGAATATTAACCCCGTAATTATATATACGAAGAAAATCCTATTACCATGTCCCCCAAAAAAGGCTCCAAAGGGGATAAGTCTATGAAGAAAAAATCTAATGTCCTTCCATCAGTGAATAAGTTTTTTAAAAGCATTGATCCTCCACAAAGCCAGAATACTCTCGATATAGAGCCTAGCCTGGGGAACGATTCCACGTCTTCAGAGTCTGACACAGAAAGTATTGGTCAACCAGTCACAATACCAAAAGCATTACTGGACTCGCTACCTTCTAAAAAAGATTTTACATCTTTAGTGCAACAGGTGAAGCAGTGTATCCGAGAGGAAATAGCAGATATAAAGAAAGATCTTGCAGAAATTGGCCAGAGAGTGGAAAAGCTGGAAGGTGACTCAGATGTACAGGGAAAATCTTTACACACATTCTCTGAAAAGATGTCACAACAAGATTTAATTATTCTACAACTTGAAAACAAGGTTGATGATTTAGAGAATAGGAGCCGCCGCCAAAACATCAGGATTAGGGGCATACCAGAAGAGGTGGCCCCCCAAGAATTAGAGACCTATGTTCAAGAATTATTTGTCTTTCTGACAGAGGAGGGGGATGATTCTACATTCGCTTTAGATAGAATTCATAGAGCTTTGCGCTCCAAACCACCAGAAGGACAACCCCCAAGAGATGTCATCACCAAAATATCCAGCTATCCTATAAAGGAAATGTTAATGAAAAAGGCAAGGCAGAAGCACCCAGTAAAATTTAGAGATAGTAACCTCCAGTTGTTCGAAGATCTATCAGCAAGGACCCTGCAGAAAAGAAGAGAACTGTGGCCACTCACAACCAAGCTTCGCCAGCAAAACATACCTTATAGGTGGGGTCACCCGTTTAGTCTGCAGATCCAGTGGAAAGGAAAAAGAGTTTTTTGCCAATCACCAGAAGAGATTACATCAGTTTGCAAAGAATTGAGGCTTGACCCGATCAAGATGTCCGAGGGTTCGAAAAATACTCCAGGGAAGCTTATCAACAAGGAAACTCCTCTCCCCCAAAGAACAGAGTGGCAGAAGATATCACATCGGAAGGGTAACGTGAACACTCCCTCACACAACAATACTAGTGCACCAAGGCAAGAAGTTACATAAAGCATGAATGGACATTATTGGCAACTAGAGAGACTAACACTGGGAGTCTGCGATCCATTCCGTTGTATTCTGAGAATATACTTCTTAGATGGTAAGAATTAATATAGAAATTATCATGTTTAGCAAGATATTAGCAGTCTTCATAATGTTCACTGTCCATTAGGCTCTAGAAATAGTTAAGATATGTACTTATTTAAGTATCCCTCTTAGACTCAGGGATGATGAATAACTTTATCTTTGATCTGAAGTTTGAAAGTTTGAATGTTTAATCAATATACACCGCAATTCGGTATACCCCCAAAATACTAATGACTTTACAAGTGCTTGGCCTAACATGGCACCTTCCCCCCCTTTCTCTAATTTTCTTTGATTTTGATCGTATTTGTTTGATAAGCTAATACGGAAAGAGTTAAATGAGTTTTAAACAAAATTGTTCTAATGTTATCTTTTTTCTGATTGTTTTCTTGATGCTGTGCCTGGGGTCTGCTCGTGAGGCTCTTGTAATTATACAAACACATCTGTTAACAGCTGAAGTGTCGCTTGACTCAATTTGATGACTACACAAGGTAAAGCTCAATTATTGCATATTCTCACCCAAAATGTTAAGGGATTCAACATTCCTAATAAAAGAACTATGGCTCTGCTAGATTTACATAAAAGGGGAGGTAAGATTCTTTTCTTGCAGGAAACCCATTTTAAACAAAATAGCACGCCGAGATATTTTTCTGCTCAGTTTCCCCAACATTATCATAGTGTACACCAACATAAAAAAATAAATGGGGTTAGTATTCTTATTCATAGCTCCATCCCATTTAAGGTGCTCCACACTGATAGAGACACTGAGGGTAGATTTTTATGTATAGTTGGATTGCTTTATGGCAAGCCAATAACCCTAGTTAATTTATATGTCCCTAACCTACGTCAAGACATCTTTATTAAACAAATTACGCAGAAAATTATGGCTATCTCTAAAGGCCCATTGATAATGGGAGGAGATTTGAACATCCCACTACATCCAGCGGTAGATAGCTCAAGTGATACTTGTTCTATATCACAAAAGGTCTCTAGATCTATCTGGCAATCTCTTAAGTCACTAATGCTACACGATACATGGCGATATCTGCATCCAAATAAAAGGGATTACACATTCTTTTCATTTCCACATAAGAGCTACTCCCGCCTAGACTACATCTTCACTGATCATTTGGCCCTCTCATACATAAAACACTGTGAAATAAAACATACTACATGGTCAGATCATTCTTTAGTGGAATGCTCCTTACAGTGGCCGTCTTCTCCCTTACGCCCATTTGGCTGGAGACTGGACGAATCATTGCTGTTAGATCCACAAACAGTAGAAAACCTCACTAAGCAGATGAATATCTATTTTTCAATTAATACCAACCCAGATACTAAATTAAATATCATATGGGAAGCGCATAAGGCGTACATGAGAGGGGAACTTATTAAAATCAAAGCAGACAAGAATAGGGCAAACAGAGAAATATACCTATCATTAGCAAGTGAGATTGCAGAATTAGATTATTTAGCGAAACTTAATCCCAAAGACGAGGGAGTAATACAGTCACTCAGTCAGAAAAGAGAGATATTGAATGAACATCTACAACTTGAAACTCAAAGGAAGATGTTATTCTTACAACAGAGGTTTTATGGGGAGAGCAATAGGACAGGTAAATATTTAGCCAGAGCCCTTAAAAAACAACAACATAAGTCTTATATATACTCCCTGTTAGCAAAGTCGGGAACTCACATAGAGGATACTTTATCTATAGCTAGGAACTTTCAGGAATACTACCATAAACTCTATAACATTCATACAGATAGACCTTCATTGTCCCATAACGAGAAATGCACGCGATATTTGGAAGATATAGTCCTCCCAAAATTATCAGAAGAGGACGCACAATCATTAGAATTACCTATTAGTGTAGAGGAGATTCAAAAGGCAATCATGGATTTGAAGCCTAATAAGGCCCCAGGGCCAGATGGCTTTACTGAACGATATTATAAAACTTTTAGGTCCCAATTGAGTCCACATTTGGAGCGTTTATTCAATTCTATCTCTGACCAAGACGGTTTTCCAGATACTATGCTCCAAGCCCATATAACAGTTATTCCTAAGCCTGGGAAGCCGTCCACAACACCAGCTAATTTTAGACCTATTTCTTTATTGAATGTGGATTTGAAAATATATGCCAAGATTTTGGCGACTAGAATGAACGATTTATTACCTAAATTATTGGACGAGGACCAGGTAGGATTCGTAAAAGGTAGAGAAGCTAGGGATAATGTTGGCAAAGTAGTTACCCTAATAGACCATGTTAAAACTACTAAAACCCCAACTGTCCTCCTCTCCACAGATGCAGAGAAGGCGTTCGACAGGCTGGACTGGACCTTTTTGCACTCCACTCTAATTAAATTTGGCTTCCCCTCTAAATTTATTTCCCAAATTCTAGCCCTGTATTCTGGCCCATCAGCACAGGTAAGGGTCAATGGTCAGTTGTCGGACGCCTTCGAAATCCGTAATGGGACAAGACAGGGGTGTCCACTGTCCCCCCTGCTTTTTGTGCTATCACTGGAACCCCTAGCGAGTCGTATTCGTAATAATCCAGATATTGTAGGCATAGAAATCAATAACACATCTTATAAACTAGCTATGTTTGCGGACGATGTACTAATGACCTTGTCCAATCCCAAAGCTTCTTTAAAAGAAGCCCAAGAGGAACTATTAAAATATAGGGAAGTATCCAATTTTTTAATTAATTCAGCGAAATCTGAAGTGTACCCGATTAATATTTCAGAGGATTTGCTGAGAGACATAAAACTAATTAGCCCATTTAAAATTAATCCCGCATCATTAAAATATCTGGGCATCTATTTAACTTCAGATGAAAGTCAATTGCGTAAGTTAAATTATGGGAGACTCATAACGGAGTTTCAATCTCTGACCTCTAGATGGTTACCAAAGCAAAATATATCGTGGTTG
Organism: Bombina bombina; assembly: GCF_027579735.1. Classification (NCBI taxonomy): domain Eukaryota; kingdom Metazoa; phylum Chordata; class Amphibia; order Anura; family Bombinatoridae; genus Bombina; species Bombina bombina. Next base: position 651,848,463 of record NC_069501.1, on the reverse strand, counting down.
GGAAGAATCTCGGCAGCTAAAATGATTTTATTACCAAAAGCTTTATATCTCCTTCAAGCACTGCCTATAGGGAATGTAACTAAAGATATATATACCTTACAGAAAATATTAAACTCGTATATCTGGCAGAGAAGACCACCTAGACTTCCACAGAGCACCATCTATACCCCCAGAGAGGGAGGCGGCCTAGGAGTCCCCAATTTACACTGGTATAAAGTAGCCATTTCCCTGGGTAGAGTAGTGGACTGGTGTAGACATAATAAGTTCTCCCACAAAAAACTGGTCCAGTTAGAGAGTCAAGTATTAAATATACCACATATGAGTGGAATATGCTGGGCGCCATCAATCTCAGCAACTTTGCTGCATATAAGCAAACCTTATAACATTTGTAATGAGACCTGGTCCACTTGGCTATACTATAGAAATAGATTCGCTAAGATATCCACACCTTACGCACCATTGACTACATTGCTATGGAATAGAGAATTAGAAGAAAGCAGACCTGGGGGTAGATGGACTTATAGTGAAACGAGTAATTTGGAGAATTTAATTCCGATATCTAGTCTAGTAAAGGATGGAAAATTACTCAGCAGACAGGTTCTACTGGAGCAAGGTTATAATTATTTCCAGTCGTGGTATACTTATCACCAGATTAGATATTACATATCAACACATAAAAACAGGACAGACTTTCTGCGGGCTCCAACTGCATTTGAGTCACTATGTTTGGGTATGTCTCCAGTGTTGACAGGAATAGTTTCCACCACTTACAAACATATCAGAGACATACACCTCCCGACCAGACCCACTTACACACAGAGATGGGAAAAAGAGATGAATACGCAAATTTCCACCCAGCAATGGAAACGTTGGTTTTCCTTCACGGCTAAATCTTCACACGCATCTCACTGTCTAGAAACTAACCTAAAGGTGCTGCTGAGGTGGTATCTAACACCCAACAGACTGAAACATATGTTCAGGTCTGCTAGTAATAAGTGTTGGAGGGGTTGTGAGACAGAGGGCAATATGTATCATATCTGGTGGGATTGTATACACATACGTCAGTTCTGGAGAGATATTTATAAAGAAATGGAGAAGGTTACGGGCCTTAGACTAGAGTTTTCTCCAAATCTGGCAATTTTTAATGATCTTTCCAATGCTCCTTGTAAATTACGACGTATTCTAATTCAGATTATGATTAATGCAGCCAAAAGATTGATTCCAAGACTATGGAAATCCTCGCAAATCCCTTCTCTTGATAATTGGAAAAAACAAGTGGAATTTATAATTAAAATGGAACGGTTCTTTTATTTCTCTCATAATAGATTAAATATATATCATGATGTTGTTTTCTTATGGGAACAATACAAATTTGCTGAAATACCTTAACAAACAGCAGATAGTGACTGCTTTAGACAAGGGCTTCCCCTTTAGATCTGATTATGGTGTCCTGTGATCATTGGGTGATTAATAATTAGCGGTAAGCTGTACAAGCTATTAATCTAAATAGAGAAGAGTCATAGGGCATGAGCCTCCGAGCTGCCCCGGGCATAGCTGAAACATATATTAGAAAGTATTGTAATTGTTGATCATACGAGTTAATGGTCTATGTTATTTGTTGATTTTTTGTATTTGCTTCCTTTTTTCTTTTTTTTCCTTTATATTTAAATATTCTTGTCACGATAGAGACCTAGCATAACCGCTAATTAGATTTGATAAGTACATGGAAATTATACATAGATATATTCAAACTTTGATTTAGAGGGCATATAGCAAGGACGCTGATGCAAAACTGAACTATTTCTAAACTATATGCCCGAATTAAGAGAAAATGTTTGTATGTTTTGTTCAAGTCGTTTTGACATACCCGAATCAGCTACAGAGACTTTTGAAAGATGGACTTTTAGATATAAAAGAGATATTTTTCATGTATATGTCTATACCTGTTGAGATGTATAACTTTTCAAATAAAAACTTTTAAAAGAAAAAAAAAAAAAAAAGAATTAATCCCCCTTCTACTGCAATTGTTTGGTGAAGTGAGTTTCTCTGGGAAAGTTTGCAGGTAATTTTCTGGAGGCAAATATTTTAACAATGCCAAACCAGGGAGGAGTCTGGCCACTGAAAAAAGTGTGTTGTTAGCCGATGTCACACTATTCATAACAAGTCCTGAAGAGTCCATAAAGGAATTGTTCCGTCTAATCACAACTATTAGAAGTTATTTTTTGTTCCAAAACAGAAGTTCTAGCCATCAACCTTCCCCCAGATCTACTCGTAAAACACAATAGAAGTTCAATTAGACCACAGAATCTATTAGACATCTAGGAGTATTCTTAGGTGCAGATTTAAATTAAATCCTTTAACTGAACTACAGGAAGCTTTTGTCTGACATTGAAGATCTACTTAAAAAATGGTATTACCAAGAAATCTCATGGATGGGTATATGTTAGACCTCCCAAACATATATCTATATCATGACACAATTATCACATTTAGAAGCCTGAAGTAACAGGGTGAAACTCCAGGTTAGTATAAGGTCAATGAGGCCTCTTTAACAATGGGTATTAAATTAGAATACATTATGTGAATCCAAGATTATAGAAGAACTGACTTGTAAATCTCTAAAAATCTCTGATATTATAAAGGAGAGACCTTCTCTATGGGGGTAATCTAAGACTGTCTAGAGAGGAGGACCTGTACACACAGGTTAGGGACTCCAGATCAAATTGTTTCTAGTGTGGAGAAACAGCATTCATGGCTGCAGTTTGAAAGTTTTAGATGACTTAGTTTTCTTGAGGCTTTCATTTGAAAACCTGTACAAACTGTGAGAAATGATTATATCCTGCTAGCAGAATATAGCTTTGGTAGATCATAGCAAATTATAACATGGGAGCGAGAAATAGAATGTGAAATTTCAACCTAAAACTTAGGTAGAGCTATCAGCTAAAGTCCTACTTTAAAACCTGATTGAGGAGGCACTTAACTCCACACAGACTCTCAAAAAACTAGCTCAGCACAGTGTTGGAGACAGTGAGAGGATGTGGGTTCAGATATACATGTATGGTGGTCTTGTTCATAAATAGATTTGGTATGGCAAAGAGTGTTCTCCTTATACCATACTTTAGGGATCTGGGTGAAACAAGCCCAGTGAGTGGACATTTTAACATCATGGCCCCAATTTATCAAAGGTCTTGCGGACCTGATCTGACACTGCGGATCAGGTCCGCAAGACCTCACTAAATGCGGAGAGCAATACGCTCTCCGCATTTAACATTGCACCAGCAGCTCACAAGAGCTGCTGGTGCAACGCCGCCCCCTGCTGACTCTCCGCATTTAACATTGCACCAGCAGCTCACAAGAGCTGCTGGTGCAACGCCGCCCCCTGCTGACTCGCGGCCAATCGGCCGCCAGCAGGGAGGTGTCAATCAACCTGATCGTATTCGATCGGGTTGATTTCCGGTGATTCCTGTCCGCCTGATCAGAGCATCAATTTTTTTTCTAGTTGATCATTTAGTTTTATTGTTACAAAGTAAATGCAATTTTTAGTAAAAAGTGTGTTTGAAAATGACACAATAGAAAATGACACCATTTGTTTTTATTTCATATTATGATGTTTTGACATATTTATATATATTTCTACAAACTGAAATTATTTTCTAAAAAAATGTTTTGTCTGCTGAAAATATGAAGTGTAACTTGTGGGGGTAAATTCAAAGGAAAAAAGAAAGTTACATTTTATGGGGTCCATTTATTATTGTGCGAACGGACATGATCCGCTATAGCGAACCATGTCCGCTGCACATCGATAAATGCCGACAGCATACGCTGTCGGCATTTATCATTACACCAGCTGTTCTTTTGAACTGCTGGTGCAATACCGCCCCCTGCATATTCGCGGCAAATCGGCCACTAGCAGGGGGTGTCAATCAACACGATCGTATTCGATCGGATTGATTTCTGTCCGTCCACCTCAGAGCAGGCGGACAGGTTATGGAACAGCGGTCTTTAGACGGCTGCTTCATAACGTGTTTCTGGCAAGCCTGAAGGGTCGCCAGAAACACGGGGCATCAAGCTCAGTTCGGAGCTTGATAAATAGACCCCTATGTGTAAATGTAAGGAGAGCCAAACAACTAATCAACTCTAGCACAGGAAAATGGCTCAGCTGCAATAGAGTTATATATGCACGCTATCTGAAATTCAACACTTTAATTTTAATTTACCCTTTCCATTGTACTAAATTTAACATTTTCAAAAGCTAAATTGAGAAACAATATGCAAAGTACACAACATGGCTGAAATTCTTCAGCTGGTACATTTATGTTATTGTAGCAGGGTTGTCAACCAATTGTGGGAGAGCAGGGCTTGTCAGTAATTCTGGATGAATGAATCCAGGTTTTCTGACATCTGCAACCTCTGAGATTGTGAACACGGTAAGAAGCAGGGGTTGTACGACTAATGCTTCTTTACTTTTGGTTCCAGGCTTGCATAAGCCAGCTATCCTCTTGTAAGGCTGTAATGCTAACAGGCAACCATATACTAGTATCATAAGTAGATGTGTGTGGGTTTTCTACTTTTAACTTAACAGAGTTGATCAAAAACATTTTTGAAATGCTGCCAATAAAAAAGCATTAAAACAATTATACCTCCATAATAAAATTGCTTGGAATTAAGAAGTTTGTATACAACGTGCACAACACTATCATGAGCACCTGAGATTGGGTGGGTTGCTTAAACCAATGAAAACTGAGACAAAATAGTTACACAAAATAGGGGGGTATTGCTGAACATACACATACAAATATAAACAAAAACATCTTGAAATGCTGCAAAAAATCCCTGCATGAAATTACCTATGCTTTCAGCATACATGTAGGATCTTAGTCACATTATATGACCATACTCTGTTTTGCTTAGCCAGGTTCACTGCACCCAAGATCAGGTGTATGGATATTAGGATTTAAATTAATTTAAATTATTTTATTATTTTAAGCATGATCAATTGAGGGGGGAAACGAAAGGTTTATAGGGACTTGAAACCCAAAATGTTTCTTTCTTGATTCAGACAATGAGGCCTAATTATCAAAGCGTAAACTGAAAATGCGCTTGAATTCCGCGTTGTAGTTGTTGCGAGATTGATGCGCCGTAGTTATCAAAGCATCAATATCGGAATAATTAGAATTTTGTGACGTAACATACAATTGGCTGGTCTCAATTCGACGCAGATCGATGTGAATAGAAAGCCTGTTAAATTTAAGTGTAATTCTGTGTATTCATCCTCCTATTCGACACAATTTGAAGCTGTCAAGAAGTTATCAAAAAATGAATAGTTACGCTTGTGTCTTATCCGACACAGCATACCTAGTTTTCAATCCGCCACCCTTGAGGTTTGCGGATGCTATAGAAGTCAATGGGAATCGGAAAACACTTATGTTCAATGCTGCGAGAGAGGGAAGCATATCACCTAATAAAACTCAATTATTAAATATGTATACCCTTTTATAAATTCACACAAAGGATAGCAGTAGAATGAAAACAGTGCACAGAAATTAAAAAGATTTTAAAAAGAAAATCAAATTCACACAAGGATAGCAAGAGAATAAAAACAGTGCACAGAAATTATGCTATCAATTATTTATGCACAACACATGCGTATTTATATAGGGATGAAATCTGAACTCTGATTTTCTGTTTGTATGGCAGCGTTGTGGAGGCTTAAAAGGTCAGTCACTCATATTAGTTCTCAAAATCAATATTGTCACTGTTTTCATTCTGTTGCTATGCTTTTTTGGAAGTAGAATGCCATTTTAAAGTTATTTATATGTATTTTGCTCAAGTTCATGGTACTGTTTTACTTTGAGCTTGCAAAATACATTGAAATTAATTTAAAATGGCATTATGAATCACATAAAGGATATAAAAAATTATTTCATATCATAATGTTCGACATTGCATTCTTTTTGTTACTTAGGTTTGCAAATGTTAATACACCACATTGTTCTTTAATATGTTATCTCAAAAACAGAGTAATCCATGACCTTTTTAACCTCCACAATGCTGCCATCCAAACACAGAAAATCTGAAATATGCTTTAAACTTTGGCTAAATACTCATGTGATTTTCATAATTAATTTACGGCTAGATTGCGAGTTTTGCGTTATGATTGAAAAAGCCTCATAACGCTGCTTTTTTACTAACACCGGTATTACGAGTCTTGCAGGTATAGCTGTACTGCACACCATTTTGGCCGTAACGCAACGTAACTACCGCACCTTTCAAAATGTCATTTTTCAATGGGACTCCCATAGCGCCGGTATTACGAGTTTTGCCTGGAAGGCCAAAAAGTGAGCGGTACAGACTATACCGACAAGATTCGTATCGCCATCTAAAGTCAGTAGTTATAGGTTTTACGTTACAAATCTGTAGCATAAAACTCATAACTAAAGTGTTACAAAGTACACTAACACCCATAAACTACCTATTAACCCCTAGTTATTACCGAGTTATTACCGAGCCGCTTATAATGCAAAACTCGTAATCCGACTGTCTGTTAATTGCACAAACAATACACCTGCATTTCTTACAGCTGCTTAACTCACCTGGATGACCTAAGCAGACATTCATTTTGACACACCATTGTGCTCGTCAAATGACGCAATAATACAGAAAATCAGAAAATCTTGAATACATTATTCAATTAATTGCTCGTAAAATGACGCGAGAATAATCAAATTGTTCAAGTCATTTGTTAGGTAATGTGTGGCGCATCATTTATTCAATTACTGAATTCATTCACAGCTGTCCAACTTGGCATTATAAAAGGGGCTCTTCAATCACTTTATTTCATTATTATTTTGAGCATGGACATCCTAAATGCTTTACAGTTTGTCCTATTCTTAAAGAGAGAAAAGAAGGGTGTTGATGGCTGCAGTGCAACAACGAAGACGCCAGCAGGTGCCGAGGGTTTTCCTGCCTAGGGTTGCTCTTCATGCCCTCAGTGACCGAGAGGTGATCCTTAGATTTCGACTAGATAGGGCCTCTATTGAGAGGCTCTATGTCAAAATCAAGGACTCTCTCGAACCACTCACTGAAAGAACTAGGGCAATCCCTGGGATGGTGAAATTGCTATCGGTCCTCTATTTCTTGGTAACTGGATCATTCCAGGCTGTGGCAGCTCTAGGTGTAGGTATGAGCCAGGCAACCTTCTGTAAGGGATCCTGTATCTTTAACTGCCTACAAATCTTATTGGTTACTCCCCCTTTAAATTGCCTAAGCAACTAAGCAGCATTGCTTAGTTATTCTAATTGTTCCCACTGTGAACACCTGAGAACCAAGCCACACTTCCTAACACATGAGAAGGATCTCATCTCTACCACGGACATTTCACTATTTACAGCTGGATAATTTAAACCGGACTCAACTAAATTTTGACACTCATTCCAACACTACAAAGTGTAGTTCAAATACCTGGCATTTACTGCTCATTTTCAAAGGTAAAACATCTACAAGTTGTTAAAAGCTGTTTACCTTCTAATCCTTTCGTTTTCAGTCTGGACTACATTTCCCAGAAGCCTCTACCACATGATTGCAGTTACTTCCGGTTTGACGATCTGCAGCAGCTCAAGCTGATCTCTCTCACTTACAGACAGGAATGGATTCCTAACTCCCAGTTCACTGAATTAAGGTACTTGAACTGTAAGAGCTTCATTAACTTTACACTACAAAACCCCATCAAGATTAATCAGTTATCCTGTACAAATTCTAATATATATAACAGGGAATAGTTAATCTGAACTAGTTATTCAACCTTGATTCTTTTCTCTATTATAACATACTTGTATTAACTCTTGATTGTCCAGCTTCTCTATAACCAGATAAGTTCTATTGGGTTATTTAATTCAAAATCATTCTATATTATACTCACCACTAAATCTGTGATTACTTTATTATATTGAGTAATTGAATTCTGTGGTGGAACAAAACTATTTTTCTTTATATACTGTTGTGGTTTCCTTAAAGAGATATTGCATAATACTCCTGTTTATTTACAAAGCTGACTACTTAATAAAGTTCCTCCTTTAATATCTGTAAATTGAGTTCCTTAAAGGTCCAGCCTTACATAATAACTAAGCCTTTAAAAAAAAAAATGGAAACAACAGATATACCCCAAATTGTGTATAATCTTTCACAGAAAGTGGATCAGTTAACACAAGCTGTCCACGACGTTCAGATTGAAAATCAATCCCTAAGATCTATAATAAGGGATTCTATATCACTCAGATCGCCATCACATGACACCAGCCCTGAGCCACAAGTTATGTTACCAGAACCATTCACAGGTAACCGAAAACTTTATCGGCAATTTAAAAACTCCTGCAATCTTCTCTTCCAATTAAAACCTAGAACCTACCCAACAGAGAGGGTAAAAGTTTTAAGTGTTATATCCTTTCTAAAAGGTGAACCCCGTTCATGGGCAGATAATTTATGCGAATCTGAGGATCCCCTCCTGGGGTCACTTGATTAATTTTTTGAAGCCCTTGATGATTTGTATCAAGACAAGGACGTACAACTCACAGCTGAATCCTCAATGAGAAGTTTGAAGCAAGGCAAAAGGCCTGTTGAGGATTACGTGGCTGATTTCAAGTTGTACGCATCCGATTCTCAATGGAGCCAAGTAGCTCTCCGAAACCAATTCAGACTTGGATTGGCTGACAGTTTAAAGGATGAGCTTGCCAGAGTAGAACTACCGAAAACCCTGGATGCCTTAATGAGAACAGCCACCCTACTAGACCGCAGATTGCGTGAAAGGCGTGCCGAACGGTACAGTACCGATTCCCGTCCTAAGCTTTATTCTACCCATGAGGCCACTCCATCCATAAAACCTACTGAACAACCTATGGAGATTGGAATAGCTCGCGGTCCATTAACACCAGAGGAAAGACTCCGTAGACGAGTAAAATCCTTATGTATGTATTGTGCAAATCCTTTGCACACTGTACAGGACTGCCCTATACTTCTAAAGAACAAAAGAAGTAAGTTTGGTTTTTCTTGTACATCAATGCCTATAACAAACAATCCCACTTTTCTCATTTTACCTCTTTTCCTACAGTGGGACCAAAAGCAACTGACGGTTGATGGAATAATAGACTCCGGAGCCTACGGCAATTTTGTTGATTTACAAATTGTTAAAATTAATAAAATACCCCTTATTCGTAAAAGCAAACCAATTTGTGTCCGTGTGATTGATGGTTCACCCATAACAACTGGTCCCTATAACTCATCACACCATACCAATACGCATGTCAGTTCTAGGTCATACTGAATTGTTATCTTTTGATGTCTTACCTTCACCAAACTACAAAATTGTTCTGGGCATTAATTGGTTACAGTTACATAACCCACATATTCAATGGTTACCCTTTAAAATTGATTTTAACTCACAGTACTGTTCAGAATACTGTTCTAACAATAAATTGGTTTTACATTCAGATCCATTAGAGACAAAATTAACATTGGAAACCTTACCCCCTGAATATTCTGACTTTCTAGATGTTTTTAGCAAAACTGAAGACGAGAATCTTCCTCCCCACAGACCGTATGACTGTCCAATTGATCTACAACCTGGGGCAGCAATTCCTTTTGGTCCCTTGTACCCACTAAGCCAGCCTGAACTCGAACATCTTAAGTCATATCTAGAAGAGAACCTTAGAAAAGGATTCATCAGACCATCAACCTCCCCTGCAGGAGCCGGCATATTTTTCGTCCGAAATAAAGATTCCACTATCAGACCCATCATAGATTACAGACAACTTAATAAGGTTACAATTAAAAACCGTTATCCTCTACCGCTGATACCGGAGCTCATCGAGAGGTTATCCGAAGCCAAAATTTACACCAAATTGGACTTACGCGGTGCGTATAACCTCATCAGAATCAAAGAAGGTCATGAGTGGCTCACTGCATTTAGAACCAGGTACGGGTTATATGAGTACCTGGTTATGCCTTTTGGATTGTGCAATGCACCTGCCACATTTCAGCACTTTATAAATGAAGTATTCCACGACTTACTAGACACTACCGTTGTTATTTATCTTGATGACATTTTAATTTATTCCCAGTCTTATGATGATCACATCAGACATGTAAAAGAGGTTCTCCTGAGGTTGCGCAAGCATAAACTCTATGCCAAACCAGAAAAATGTCTATTTCACACTGACAGAGTAACTTTCCTTGGTTACGAGATATCACCTACCGGTATTGAAATGCAAAAAGAAAAAGTGGAAGCAGTTTCCACATGGGAAACACCAAAAACCAGAAAAGACCTTCAAAGATTCCTTGGTTTTTCGAATTATTACAGAAAATTCATAAAAAACTTCTCCAGGATTGCAAGACCATTAACAAGATTAACCAGTGTTTCAATTCCTTTCCATTGGACAACAGAGGCAGAAACCGCTTTTTGTAAGCTAAAAACTCTCTTCACTACCGCTCCTATATTGAAATATCCAAACCCTTCCCACTGCTACATATTAGAGGTCGATTCCTCAGATTTTGCGATTGGAGCTGTTTTGTCTCAACAAGAAAATCCTAACAGTCCCATTCATCCTATCTCATTTTATTCAAAAGTAATGTCACCAGCTGAAAGAAACTATCCAATCGGAGAGAAAGAACTTTTAGCGATCAAACAATCATTAGAATACTGGAGACATCTTTTAGAAGGCACAACTTATCCAATTAAAATTTACACTGATCATAAGAATTTACAATTCCTACAAAACAACAAAACACTATCCTCTAGACAAGTCCGTTGGAGCCTTTATTTTTCTCGTTTTTCCTTTAATATTATCTACAGACCCGCTAACAAAAATGGGAAGGCTGATGCTCTCTCCAGATTGCCCGAAAAACCTGACAGACTTGATATACCATCAGATATCATACCCAAAGACCGATTCATTGGCCTCACCAATACATTACTTTCTGAGATAAAAAAACATACCAGAGAAGACACAACTCAAGTTCATCCTGATCTCAAGATGAGTTCAGGAATTTATTATCATGAAGGAAAAATGTACATACCTACTACATTGAGATCAACACTTCTACAGATGTACCACAATTCACCCCTTTCAGGACCCCCTGGTACCCAACGTACCTTAGAACTACTCAAAAGGACTTTTTGGTGGCCGAAGATGAGAGATACTGTACATCAATATATCCAAACTTGTATGACATGTTGCGTTTCCAAACCCGAAAGAAAACCCCCATACGGTCTACTCATGTCCTTACCAATACCCACAAAACCGTGGCAACACTTATCGATGGATTTCATCGTAGATTTACCTCCATCTAAGAATCAGACCACTATATTCGTTATTGTGGACATTTTCACAAAGATGGCTCATTTTCTACCGTTTCACAAGCTTCCTACCTCATCTGAAACAGCCAAATTATTCCTTAATAACATAGTTAAACTTCATGGTATTCCATCCATCCTCACAACAGACCGAGGAACCCAATTTACCTCTCAATTTTGGTCAAAATTGTGTGAACTTACTCAGATTGACCATAGATTCACCACCTCATTCCACCCACAAACTAATGGCCAGGCAGAGCGAGTTAACCAGTGGTTAGAGCAATACATACGCTGTTTCTGTTCCTATCATCAAAACGACTGGTTAGACTTCTTATCTATGGCAGAATTCGCATATAACAATTCTGTCAATGCTTCTACAAAGGTCTCTCCATTCTATGCCAATTATGGGTATCATCCGAATTTCCTATTGGATTCTACTGATGATCTCAATTTTCCCCTCATTGATGATCTACACAATTCTCTAATTGACAACTTTAACTTCCTCCATGAGAACATCAAACAAGCACAATCTGTACAAAAGAAACATTATGATCTACGTAGGAGGGAACCTCCACTTTACTCCATTGGAGATAAAGTTTGGCTGTCAACAAAGAACTTGAAGCTACAAATTCCAAGCAAAAAATTGGCAAGTCTCTTCCTTGGACATTTCCGTATCAGTAAGGTTGTAAATCAGAATGCTGTCACTCTTGACCTCCCGGCTAGCCTTCGAATCCACCCTACGTTTCACGTCTCTCTTTTAAAGCCTTATACGGCACAAAGAGTTAAAGATGTTCTCCTTCCACCTCCCTCAATTCTACCTGATCCCAATGAGTTTGAGGTTCAAAGCATTCTAGATTCACGATTACGTCATGGGTCCTTACAGTACCTGGTTCGCTGGAAGAATTTTTCATCGGATGATGACTCTTGGGAACCGGCTGCAAATATCAATGCCCCCCGGCTGATTTCTGTCTTCCATCGCCGGCACCTGGATAGACCTCGTCCTGTAGCTGTGGAACAGCTCCCTTGAAGGGGGGGTACTGTAAGGGATCCTGTATCTTTAACTGCCTACAAATCTTATTGGTTACTCCCCCTTTAAATTGCCTAAGCAACTAAGCAGCATTGCTTAGTTATTCTAATTGTTCCCACTGTGAACACCTGAGAACCAAGCCACACTTCCTAACACATGAGAAGGATCTCATCTCTACCACGGACATTTCACTATTTACAACTGGATAATTTAAACCGGACTCAACTAAATTTTGACACTCATTCCAACACTACAAAGTATAGTTCAAATACCTGGCATTTACTGCTCATTTTCAAAGGTAAAACATCTACAAGTTGTTAAAAGCTGTTTACCTTCTAATCCTTTCGTTTTCAGTCTGGACTACATTTCCCAGAAGCCTCTACCACATGATTGCAGTTACTTCCGGTTTGACGATCTGCAGCAGCTCAAGCTGATCTCTCTCACTTACAGACAGGAATGGATTCCTAACTCCCAGTTCACTGAATTAAGGTACTTGAACTGTAAGAGCTTCATTAACTTTACACTACAAAACCCCATCAAGATTAATCAGTTATCCTGTACAAATTCTAATATATATAACAGGGAATAGTTAATCTGAACTAGTTATTCAACCTTGATTCTTTTCTCTATTATAACATACTTGTATTAACTCTTGATTGTCCAGCTTCTCTATAACCAGATAAGTTCTATTGGGTTATTTAATTCAAAATCATTCTATATTATACTCACCACTAAATCTGTGATTACTTTATTATATTGAGTAATTGAATTCTGTGGTGGAACAAAACTATTTTTCTTTATATACTGTTGTGGTTTCCTTAAAGAGATATTGCATAATACTCCTGTTTATTTACAAAGCTGACTACTTAATAAAGTTCCTCCTTTAATATCTGTAAATTGAGTTCCTTAAAGGTCCAGCCTTACACCTTCTCATGTCATCTGAAGGTTGTCCTGAATGCTTTGCACAAATGCCTAGTCCATCATGTCTTCTTCCCAAATACACCTGAGGAGTGGAATGTTGTCAAGCTCCAGTTCTATCTAAGGGCTGGATTGCCAAGGGTATTGGGGGCCATAGATTGCATGCATGTATTGGTACAGCCTCCCAGGGGTAAAGAGGAGCCATACCGGGTCAGGAAACACAGCCACTTGTTGAATATCCAGGTCATCTGTGATGCCAGGTTGAGGATCATGAGCGTACACTCCGGACTCCCTTGCTGCAACCATGATTCCTTCATCCTCCGGAATTCTGTCATCTACCATCGGTAGATAGGTAAATATCTCTTAGATACTCAAACATATGTATATGATATATTTTAATCATTCTGATTGCTAATGTCAATGATCTATTTTGTTTACATAGGTGATTCTGGATATTCGTGTCTTCCGTGGCTGTTCACACCCGTCAAAAACCCCAACGGAGTGGAAAAGGTGCGCTACAACCAGGCACACATCGCCACCAGATCGGTGATTGAGCGCACCTTTGGCATATTGAAGAGCCGTTTCCGCTGCTTGGACATCTCTGGTGGGGTTCTTCAGTATGCCCCTCAAAAGTCTCCTTAATTTTTTTTATTTGCTGTATGTTGTACAACATTGCCCTAACAATCCTTGATATAGATCTGGAGAGCTTGGATAACCAATAGTATGGTGAACATATAGATCCATTACAGGAGTATGATGCTCTGGGAGTCCAAGCTCGAGCAAACTATATTCATGCGGTTTTCGGCCAATAATGTTGACTGTGCAGCATACAGTATCTTTTTTTTTTTAGATATTTACTTTACAGTAAAATTTTTAATCCAAAAGATTATCTATTTTGGATTATGTTTGAGCAAATATTGTCATTTAAATATCGACCAAATGATATTGTATATCATCGTCTTGTCATTGATTGAAAGTGGTTAATTTTGTCGATTGTTGCAATTGTTAAATGTATAGTTGATGAAACACATGTTTAATAAAATATCTTGAAATACATTTTTTTGGGATGTACACTTGACTCTGTTCTTATTTTTAAAGTTATAGCAATAACATTTTGTAATATGTGTTTGACTTCTATCTAGGCTTTTGCAAACTGCCCCCTTATTTCAGTTCTTTAGGCAGACTTGCATTTTAGCCAATCACTGTTAACTTCCGGATAACTTAACGTGCATGAGCTCAATGTTATCTATATGAAACATGTTAACTAATGAACTCTAGTGGTCTAAATTATTTCTGATTACAGGCAGTCTTCAAGGTCTAAGAAATTTGCATATTAACTTCTTAGGCTTATTTTTCAACTAAGAATACAAAAAGAACACGTCACATTTTTTTTATTAATTATTATTTTATAAAGTTAAAATCATTTAGAAATATTAATTTATTTATTTATTGTTTCACTGTCACATTAAACTAATATTTAAAAAAAATCATTAGACTGATATCATTTTTTGAAGTAGCAGCAATGCACTACAGGTTTAGAAATGAATACGTGTTTTTCTCTCCCTGTCTTTCTGTCTCTGTCTGTCTGTCTGTCTCTCTGTCTCTTTCTCTCACAATCTCTCTCTCTCTCTTTCTTAAATCTCTCTCTCTTTTGAACTCTCTTTTCTTATAAATATTGAGAAATAGAAGGTTTATTTACATGTGCACCCTCCACTTCTTCACAATTTTTTTGATTTAGAGCTTACATTGTGTGGCAGCTTTAGGGGGACACAGGTTTTTGAAAGAACCTTGACAAGGTACCTGTGCTTGTACCATTTGTCTACATGTGTTAACTAACAATTCAATTATTGTTTTTCATCTTAGCTGAGAGATTGTGAGTGAGTTATGTATTTTCTATGTGTGTTTATTTCAAAGAGGATTTTTAATATGTACTTGAGCACAGGCCTCTCCGTGCTTAAAGTGACATTCAGCACCCGATTTTTACACATTCCCCTTTTTACCATTAACAACAATGTTAGATTGATATAGTTTTTACCTCTGTGATTATCTTTTATATAAGCATATTCTGACAAGCCACTGATAAAATGTAATTTTATTCTTAAACTATTGAGTTCCATTATATAAAAAAAAATTAATTTTTTAAAATTTTTATAAAAAAATATATGCATTAATAGATATATTTATTTTATGTTACTAATATTAAATGCTTTATTTGATTTTAAAATTCCATTGTTGGTGTTCACTTTCCTTTTCTTTGAAAAGGTTATATAATTATGAAATACGAGAATGAATACATTTACACAATTTAAATAAATTTTAAATTACTTGACTATCATATGTTAATTATGAATCATTAAATTATAATTATTGATTCATGTAACCTTTATTATAAGTGAGTTGTATATGCAAAAGGTCAATATTATATATTTAAAAAAGTTTTTTTTAAATTATATGGAGTAGATTGAACCTTTAATAATCAGAGTAAAGAATATCTTACACATGCACTGGATTTGATCATCAATCATTTGTAACATTTGTAATATGTGAATAAAGTAAGAACAAACAAATACATTTATTCTGAATCAAAATATTTTATTACATATTTTGATTAAAAACAACAAATTAACAAAATAAATAAAGAGACATAATAAAGAAAATAAAAATAAAATGAGCACATTAAAAACCCTAATAAAATGAGCAAATTAAAACACCCTAATCTTTTCTTTTTTGGGTGATGGAGCGAGGGGGGGGGGGATCTCTCCCTTCTTCCTCTTCTCCCAAATGTTAAAAACAACTGATGATTAAAAATACAGTTGTCTTCGTCTGCCCTCTCCCAATGCTGGAATTCTCCCTGCTCTACAGCTGCCCTGGCCCTATCTACTTCTAATCTCTCCCTATCAAAATTTAGTCTTTCACTATCCCTCTGCCTTTCGTAAAAAAATCTATCCCTCTCTAATACTAATCTTGTACTATCCCTCTTCCATTCATATTAAAATCTTTCCTTCTCTAAATCTATTCTAGCTGATTCTATTCTCAGTCAGATTACTGTGTTTGTTTGTCTGCCTGCCTACTCTGGCTTTTTCTATGTGCTTACAGCGCTGTTGTAGCTGTATATATTTTTTACTATTTGGCAATAAACTTGGATTTTTTTATATCATACCTTGAGTACCTGCATCCTCTGTCTTCAGCTTACTGATTCTATTCTCAACCTTTCCCTCTCTAAATCTAATCTTTCCCTATCTACTATAATGCCCCTCTCTAATATCTGCCTCTGTTGCTCAACAGATAATCTTAATGCCCCATGTAACTCATGGTGATCATCCCGGTACTGCATGGCCAGATGTAACATTTGACAAACTGCCTCATCATCATTGATGGGAGGCAGTTTGTAGCCAGGATCAGCACAGCCATGAGCTGATGGAGCATGAGCAACAGGTGCAGGAGGGCACCAGGATCCAGAGCAGCTGGATCTTCTGGGTCAGGAGGGGCAGCACAGCTGAGAGCCTCCAAATCCAATGTCCCCTGGGAGATTCCCTGCTACTGTGATTCTGGATATTGGGTCTCTCCCAGGGACTCCTCCTCCGCCACAATAGCTCTCAACTGTCGAACACAACCGTCGATCTCCTCTGAAACATTAAGTGCATGTTCCTTAACTAAAGAAATGTGATAAAAAAAAAATATTGTAATCCAAAGTAATGTAAAGTGAAAGATTAAAGGCATATGAAATTAAACATATATCTTCCCTGATTACTATCGAGATTGTAAATTTAAGACACTGTATTTTACCATGAACGATTTGGATAGTTATTGTTATCTTAAATGGATTAAAGAATTAAAAATGTTGCTATATAAATGTTTGAACAAAAGTGCTTATTATAAAAGCTATATCATTTTCAAAAGTGTATTTTAGTATTCACCGTGCACCAGCTTGTTCAAAACAGTACTTTTCTTAATTGAACATTTTCAAAATCTGTTTAGACTGTTTCTTAATTACTGACATGATTACAAGCCCCACTGGTGCTGTGAGAAGCTTGAGTATTGACAATGTTGTTGCACAGAGAATATCTTATTCTGAGCCACATGGATGTGCATGTCCAAACATAATTTTTTTAAATTAATAGTTAGATTGTAACATCGATATATATATATATATATATATATATATATACCCATCTATCTATGCGATATTGCCGATGTCTGTATAAGTTAAAAGAATATTCAAATCAAAATATAAGGGTAATGCTGGTGGTAATAGAGCATGCAATTGGAATGAACTTTCTCAAGGCCAAAATTAAAATTTTTCAATGCTTATATTTTCTAAAATGTAGCCTTCGATGTTCTGTGTTTTGTTAAGCACATAGGTATCACTTGATGATTGTTGTTGAAATCTAGGCAAACAATTATCAGGCAATACACAGGTGATGATCCAAACCTGTGATTTATTCTAAGTTTAAAGGGACCAGCAAATCAAAAATGTTCTTTCATGATTAAGCTAGAGAATATAATTTACATTTTTAAAACAAATGTACTTCTATTATCTAATTTGTTTCATTCGCTCGGTATGTTTTGTTGAATGAGCAGCAATGCACTATTGGTTGCTGACTGAACACATTGGTGAGCCAATGACAATCAGTATATACTGTATATATATGCATCAACCAATCATCATCTATAACCTTGGTTCTTTGATACTACAGAGCTTGCCAAGATAAACCTTTCAGCAAAGGATAACAAGAGAATAATGCAAATTAATTAATAGAAGTACATTTTAAAAATTATTAATATAGTATTCTCTATCAGAATCCACAGAGTACAGGCTTGTGTTTCAGGTCCCTTTAAATTATTTTTTAAACTAAAGATAATAATACAAAAAAAGAAATTTAACTATAGGCTAATTTTAGGATGTGTATATAAAATGCATGTTCTATGTAAATGAGGAATATCATCATTTGACTATACTATGCTTTTAAATACTATAAAATGAGAGATTATATAAACAATATATGTAATTTAACATTAGTTTTTAAGACTGTGATATTCTTCATTAATACAAATTTAACTTTCACATTGCGCTATTGACAGTCCCGCTATTTTGAGCACACATAACATTAATGTTTGATCTTGTTTTTGTTACATGAGGAGGAGATCGTAGATCTTGAAGGGTGTCCCAAAGCCCTTCGGACCTCAGCTGAAAAAAACAGATGTGAATATACAGAGTTAAAAATCTTTTTTTATCATACGAGTAAGAGCATTTTAATTAAAACAAAATGAATATTAAAAAACATACCTGTAGAACGGCCAATGCTTGCTCCATCAGGGGTGCTGCACATAATGTCCGGGTGTGTAGCGGCCGAGGAGAAGCTGTGGCTGGCTTCAGTATGGATACTGACCCGCAATAGTAGTGTTTCATCACCTTCATTGACAGCAGCAGCAGCAGCTGTACCTGCAGCAGCTGCACCTTCAGCAGCAGCAGCAGCACTGGTAGATGCTTGAAAGAATTAAAACATTAAATAAAACATGAGTATCAACATAATTCTACATCATAATCTCAATAAAAAAATATATATATATTTTAATTTAAAATATTTTGCGACATAAAAACGCATGAGTCTCGTATTCGGAGAGCTCAGCTGTATATGGCATGCCACCAGCTGTAGAACGTGCAGCCTGCTTCTCCCTGGCCAGCTTGGCCTTCAAGATTCTCTTGATGTCAGAGAATCTTTTCTTACAGTGCTCAACCGATTTTGCATAAGTACCTTCAGTGGAGACACTGCCAGCTATAGCTCTCCAAATTTCTTGTTTTTTGGAGAGCGAGGTCTGTAGGGCTTTGCAACCAAAAATAAAATCATAGTACTCTAAAACAAGGGTAACTAAAACTCTATTCTGCTCAAAATTAAATTAAACATTTCTCCCAGACTTAGGGCTCAATGATTGAAAGTACTCTGGGCTGAGATTATTAATGAATGCTCGCCAGTCCTTCTATTTCCCTGGTGGAATGATCTAAAGCCATTTTTTACCCTGAAAACAGGGTGTCTCGCTAAGGGGCGTATACTGCATTTTCATATGAAATGTGCACAACAAAATTCCTATTTTAAACATCATACAAAACAAATATTTGAACCATTCCCACAAAAATAAGCAGGGAAAAATTGTATTGTTAAGGTGCATCAAAAATCGTAACAAAATTCTTCACCAAAAATCGTATGTTAACAAAAAAGTAAAATTAGTATGTAATTTACACAGGAATAAATCAAATTAAATATGCACAGCGTAAATCGTAATTGTAGTTCACTGGATGTGCAAAAATCACACATAAATTTGAATTTATAAATACAAAATGCAAAGCGTAATTGTTGTTTTTTCGTAAAATGGGCTGAACATGGGCGTTCCATGGGCGTATATGACAATGTCTTACTAATTCCAGCGTAATTCTATAAAGATTTTCGCACTGCAGATATCACAGTTTTTTCTCGCTAACTAAAAGGTGGCGAGCTTTTGTCAAAACAATATGAACACTTATAACCCCAATAGAAAAACAAATGCATACTAAAATATAGGCGAATGTAAGATACTATAAGCAGAAAGCAGCATAATGTGAGTTATATTGGCTGCAGGATTTTAATTTTAAAGTGCTCCCCCTGCTCCCTGCTAACTTCGCATTAAGGAGCGAAGTTTCCCTATCCAGCGAGTTCCAATACTTTTAATAGGAGCCATCTCGCAACTTGCAGGGACTGCCCCTTTTTTACGATCATTGCACCGGGGCAGCCCTGCGACAGTCAGCGTGAAAAAGAAGATTTGAGCTGGCGACGAATATGTCATTGAGCTCTTAGTCTTTCCAGACGCCATATCCAAAAAGAAATAATAAAGCACACAAAAGTCGGAATAATGATAATATTAGAAAACACAATCAAAGGAAGACCTACAGCTCTTATCAAAGCTTAGTAGGACTTAATAGACTCCATTTGCAATTCCCTTTTATAGATAGTTAATATGTAGACAATCAGCCGTTAAGAATTAGACAATCATCAATTAAACTTTTACAGTATTAAAGAGTACATCTTATTTATAATGCTGTCATTGATGACGCCTGATTAATATAATCCTCAAATGTCAACTTTATACACAATTAACAATAACGATCTATAATTGTGATGGTTGTGTTGCAGTTAA
This sequence comes from Bombina bombina, assembly GCF_027579735.1. Classification (NCBI taxonomy): domain Eukaryota; kingdom Metazoa; phylum Chordata; class Amphibia; order Anura; family Bombinatoridae; genus Bombina; species Bombina bombina. Next base: position 651,828,004 of record NC_069501.1, on the reverse strand, counting down.
CTAATATTAGCGATTGATTTTAGAGTTCAAGATGGCACAATTTAAATTATTTAGTGATGGTGAATTGGTTTTCCTGGTCTACGGGATGGACCGCTATTTTACGCGGATTGTGTGAGTGAGGGGTATTGTCCGTGAGGAGAGGGATTGCATCATTAATTTTTTGACAATACTCTTAAGACGCCACAATACAGATTATCCTATTATCAAATGTATATTTAAAAGGCCCTTTTTTGTGGATAAATAAAAGTTATTCATTGTTAACGCAGAGATAATAATACATTTTATTTTATAGTCAGTCAGTCAGTCATAGGTGATGCATATAATATGATTGGTTTAAAATGTTTGTGTATTACATAGCAATCGTCATGAACACGTGATAAATATAATCCGCCAACCAAACATTAATAATTTGTTTCCACTTTCAATAACCAATCAGATTTCTCTGTAATTGGTATATTTGTGTCGCACTTAAAAATTATTTTACATAATTTTTTTGAGTACAAAATGGCACGACCACCGAGTTTCACGGATGGTGAATTATTAATATTGGTATATGGGATGGATCGTTACTTCCCTAGGTGGATAGGAGGTGTGCGAGGGATCGCCCATGAGGACCGGGACCTCATCGTCTATGAGATGATGCGGCATATGAGAAGGGTGTCGGGGATAAGGAGGTCGCTTCGTAATTGTCTCTGGAGGTTTTCGGACCTTAGGAGACGTGAAAATGATCGATACCGGGACTTACGATCGCTCATTCGAACCTGTAAATATTACTTATAATATTGTGTATTGTACTTATAAATTATGTATATTTCAATGATGCAGATCCAAACATTTTCATTCATGATAAAGTATTGAATTTTAAATTACTTTGTAATGTAATCATATTTATTTTATTTTATTCTGTAAATATCTTTAGTTTAAAATCAAAGAATATAAGTTTTGTTGCAGGCCCATTTTAATTTCAAAAAAATTTTCTTTTTTTTTCTTTATGGCAGCCAACAATTTTATGTCATTCACCACTCAAAATGTTCTGTACATGGTCAATAAAATAAAATTATATTCCTCCTTACCTTATAAACATATTTTTTTTAAATAAAGACAGACATAAAGAATTAAAAAGGATAAAACGAGTAAATATGGTTGATTAAAAATTCAAATATATATATACAGTATATACTGCATGTATATATATATATATATTATTTTAAATTGTTTGTTATTTTCATCATGGGAAATAAAGATTACATGCATTACAGCTGCAGATACATTGCACAAAATAAAAATATCACCTGGATCTAATGTGGACATACAACTTTATATTTTCACAGATCTCAGGCGGCCGAGAGACAGAATCCCCCGGTACGTCAGGCCAATGTCAATGGCGACACCCAGGAGCAACTGCTCTTCTCCCCCGCTGCCATTGACACTGCTTGAGGGTCGTCCAGACGATGACTCAGGGACAGATATGGAAGTCCCTGATATCCAAAGTAATATTCAAGTATAATACTATGTTTGCAGTATTTAACATTGACATTTTTTTATTTACACAGGTTCATTCAGAGTGCAGGTTAATGTAATAGATTGTATTTGTAAATTGTAAATGTTTCTACCAGTTTTTCTACAACAATTTTGTGTATAATATAGGCCTTGTCACATATTCCTCATTCTAACAATGTTTTTTTTTTTGTGCTTCATCTCGGACAGACGACCAAGTACCAGGGAGGATCCAGCACCAGCCTTGTTGCTGGCGCTACCAGAAGAAGAGGAGGTGGCTAGAATTGAATGTAAGAAAAATTAATATTAGGTTTAAAAAATTGTATCTTGATAATGAATTTTAATAACATATTTTCTTTTAGTCTTTTTATAGATCTGGATCAGGGCACACAGACAGAGCCCTTCCTGGCTGATATATTTCACCAAGAGGCTGGATATTGTATCCCGGGCTGTGGAGGCCCTGCAGGAGGCCATGGCTAATACGCATTTGATTTTATTTCTTTATTTAAAAAAACAAAAAACATTTTAGAATAAATATATATATTTAACCAAAATTATGGTGTAGCTGTATTCATTTAAATATTTTTTTCAAGTGACATGAAAACAAAATATATTTTGAAAGATGTATAAATAGCATGCAATGTGGTAAATTATATATTTGTTTAGATATATATATTTTCAATATTTTGTTTCTCTTCATCTTTTAAATAAAATTTGATGAAGAGCATATGCAGATACACTATATAGCTGCTGATTGATGACTGCACATAGATACATCATATGATTGGCTTGCACATGTACTTTGCTATTTCTAGTAATAAAGGGTATCTGAGGATTAAAGTGAAACTGAACACCAATTTTATCTTTCATGCTTAAGATAGAGCGTACAATTTTAATAAACTTTCTAATTTACTCCTATTTTCAAAATTTCATTATTCTATTTGTATCTTTATTTGAAAATAAAGATTGTAAGTTTATAAGCAGGCCCATTTTTTAATAAAAACCTGAGTTGACCTTGCTGATTGAACAGGACCAATAAAATAGTGCTGTCCATTGTGATTCAACTGAATTTATCTGGCTCCTCAGCCTAGGTGCCTTCTTTTTCAAATAAAGATAACAATAGAACATATTAAAATTGTTAATAGGAGTAATTTATAAAGTTGATTTAAATTGTATGTTCTATCGGAATTCTGAAAGTTAATAAATGTGCTTAGGGTCCCTTTAATAAAAGTTAAAGGTTTGTAATTTTGTTTGAGATTATCTTCTATGATATTGGTATCCCTTTAATTTCTAAAATAAATATATTGTAAAAAAAAAATATACATATACAGTATATCTCTACATAGATAAATACATAAATACATCTATCATTATATTTACATTTATATAGATACATATTTTCATACATACATATAAATATATCAAGGAATATAAAAATATATATATGTATATATGTGTGTATATATATATAATATGTATGTCCAATCTTGCAAATTATTCTAATAATTCCCTGTCCACTTTGCACCAAATATGTCGCTACTTTCTATATTGTCAATTATTCCTGCTCCAAAAAAGCATAAATTTCCACTATATCCAATAATGTGCTAAAGAGAAATGTGCTTGTTCGTAGACAGTAATGAAATGGTATGAATAAAGTAGAGAAAAACACAAATGAATGTGAGATCGATGACTGCTAGTTAACAACAATCCTTGCACCTTATTTGACGCGCGTGTTTTTGACAGCTTTTTTCTTAAATTTAGAGATCATATTGAGATCCGCGGCCACGATGTTTGGCGAGCGTATTGACGCCAGCGAATGCAACATAGTTGACATTTTGATAAGTAGGGCCCTTAGCATGCAATTTTAAAGTGAAGGTCAATTTTGATGAATTAGTGCCCGGTTTTTAATAATCCTATTTAAAACAAGGGCTGTTGGTAGTTTAGTTTAGGCTAGGGTTTTTTTTTATTTTGGGGGGGCTTTTTTATTTTGATAGGTCTATTAGATTTTTTATTTTGTGTAATTTAGAGGATGCTCCACACCGGATGTCTTGAAGATGGAGCTGCTCCGTGTTGGAAGGATGAAGATAGAAGATGCCGTCTGGATGAAGACTTCTACCCGCCTGGAGGACCACTTCTTGCCACTTGGATGAAGACTTCTCCAGGCTTTGATGAGAACTTCTGCCCGCTTGGATGAAGACTTCTCCCGGCTTGATGAAGATAGATGTCCGGTCTTCAAAAGCTGTAAGTGGATCTTCGGGGGTTAATGTTAGGTTTTTTAAGGGTTTATTGGGTGGGTTTTATTTTTAGATTAGGGTTTGGGCAATGGAAAAAACTAAATGCCCTTTTAAGGGCAATGCCCATCCAAATGCCCTTTTCAGGGCAATGGGGAGCTTAGGTTTTTTAGATAGGATTTTATTTGGGGGGTTGGTTGTGTGGGTGGTGGGTTTTACTGTTGGGGGTTGTTTGAATTTTTTTTTACAGGTATAAGAGCTGATTTCTTTGGGGCAATCCCCCGCAAAAGGCCCTTTTAAGGGCTATTGGTAGTTTAGTTTAGGCTAGGGTATTTTTTATTTTGGGGGGCTTTTTTATTTTGATAGGGCTATTAGATTAGGTGTAATTAGTTTAAATATATGATAATTTCTTTTTTTATTTTTTGTAATTTAGTGTTTGTTTGTTTTTGTAATTTAGTTAATTGTATTTAATTTATGTAATTTATTTAATTGTAGTGTAAGGTTAGGTGTTAGTGTAAGACAGGTTAGGTTTTATTTTACAGGTAAATTTGTATTTATTTTAGCTAGGTAGTTAGTAAATAGTTAATAACTATTTAGTAACTATTCTACCTAGTTAAAATAAATACAAACTTGCCTGTGAAGTAAAAATATAACCTATACTAGATACAATATAACTATTAGTTATATTGTAGCTAGCTTAGGGTTTATTTTATAGGTAAGT